>NW_027077670.1:0-147000 GCF_963924675.1 Phocoena phocoena
GGGGTGCTGCATAAAACCAGAGACTGAAATTAGCACAGATAACTTTCCGTAAGCCAAATATGTAATAGACAAGACCTACTCCTTGCTCAACGAAATGGACTCAGCACCACATATTCAACGCCTAGGAATATACATGACTAGGAAGAATCTTAAAACCCATGGATATATATGTTTCCGTAAAAGAATCAAGCGTGTGTACAGCGGCTGAAACACAGCAGTGAAAATCCGATAAATCCCATTATCAAAATAAATTTCGAAAACAAAACACAAAGACAGTTAAATAGAGAGCAAGTCTTAAATAATTCACTCAGGGCAAGTGATGCAACCGGGATTGACCACATCTACACCCAGAGCTGGTTGAGACATAAGGCTGGACACTTCAGGCTGATAACATTGGTGAGTTTCGGTGAGCAAATACAGACCCTTTGAAGTCATTCTGCATGGTACCTATTCCATGGGTCCCAACTCTTCAGGTTGAAGGGATTCTTCCTCCAGCTAAAACATGCATGGGAAACCCACAGTATGGTCCACCGTGTGACTGGATAACGATTTAAAATGCATCTCAGTTTTCGCATCCTGGTCCTCGGTTTCACCATTCTAGATGCTTTACTAACACTCTCCCTGCTTGGAGAGTCAGTGCCTTTAACCTCCTGTTAGGCACAGCTTGCAATTTCTGTGCAAGATGAACAGGAATAGGGAGAACCAATGAGAGACTAGCTGTAGGTGTCTGCACGGGCAAATGTAACGCTCATTTCACACCAGGAAGAGGAATTAACCAAAGGCTCAGCATGCCCTGCCGGAAACAGATTAGGGCCTCAAGCAATCCTGCGGTTTTTTGCCCAGCTCACAAGAAAGCGAGTTGAAGAAAGGAGCTCAGGGGCACTGTAATTCACAAACCTGCAGAGTTATAAATGACAGCTATCCTCCAAAAATATATTGAAGTAAGCCTGCGAAGGGGACTTGAAAGCGGGGCAGAATTTCAGGAAAACGATTGCAGGGGGTAGACTGGAATTGCCCTGAAAGCATAGGAAAAGAGGCACAACGTCGACAATGATGCACTTGGCGAAAAAGGGCGTATGCACTTTTTCCTGAATATATTCAGGAAACAACGCATATGCCCTTTTTGGCCAACCAAGCAAGCCTGTAAAGGAGATCTGCACTACAATGAAGTCTCACTGCCCCCCTGGCAAAAGGGCCATCTGAAAAAAGTGTAAAATCTAGAAAGGTAGGACAGGATATGGAGAAGAGCGCGCCTTGTTATGCTAATTGGCAGGATGTAAATTGCCAACAGCCACCCTGGAGAAGTGTATGGTGTTTCCTGAAACACGTAAGAAACAAAGCAACACAGCCTATTGCACTTGCACTTATGGTCCTATAGTTTAGGGAAATTAAAATCAAAAACAGACAGCCACAGCAATGTTTGGGACGGCTGTGTTCACAAGAAGCTCGTCTACAGTACCAGGTAAATATCCCAGAAAGCAAAAAATGGATAAAGAAGTTGTGGCATGTACGTACAATGGAATATCACTCAGCAATGAAATCTGTGTCATCAGGCCTGTAGCGGCATAGTGAGTGGATGCAGGTACGGTGATTCTACGTGAACTACATCACACAGAAAAAGAAACATCATAAGATATCACTAATACACGGAGTGTAAATTTAACTACACATGAACTGAATTACAAAACAGAACAGGGTCTCAAATTTTGAAAACCAACTAGTGCTTGCTTATGGGGAAATGTGCGTTGGGATGCTGCATAAAACCAGAGACTGAAATTAGCACAGATAACTTTCCATAAGCCAAATATGTAATAGACAAGACCTACTCCTTGCTCAACGAAATGGACTCAACACCACATATTCAACGCCTAGGAATATACCTGACTAGGAAGAATCTTAAACCCATGGATTTATATGTCTCCGTAAGAGAATCAAGCGTGTGTACAGCGGCATAAACGCAGCAGGGAAAATCCGATAAATCCTATTATCAAAATAAATTTCAAAAACAAAACACAAAGACAGTGAAATAGAGTGCAATTCTAAAACAATTCACTCAGGGCATGTGATGCAACCGGGATTGACCACATCTACACCCACAGCTGGTTGAGACATAAGGCTGGACACTTCAGGCTGATTGCATTGGTGAGTTTCGGTGAGCAAATGCAGACCCTTTGAAGTCATACTGCATGGTACCCATTCCATGGGTCCCAACTCTCCAGGTTCAAGGGATTCTTCCTCCAGCTAAAACATGCATGGGAAACCCAGAGTATCGTCCACCGTGTGATTGGGAAATGATTTAAAATGCATCTCAGTTTTCGTATCCTGGTCCTCGGGTTCACCATTCCAGATGCTTTACTAACACTCTCCCCGCTTGGAGAGTCAGTGCCTTTAACCTCCTCTTTGGCACAGCTTGCAATTTCTGTGCAAGATGAACAGGAATAGGGAGAACCAATGAGAGACTAGCTATAGTTGTCTGCACGGGCAAATGTAATGCTCATTTCCCACCAGGAAGAGGAATTAACCAAAGGCTCAGCATGCCCTGCTGGAAAGAGATTAGTGCCTGAAGCAATCCTGCGGTTTTGTGCCCAGCTCACAAGAAAGCGAGTTGAAGAAAGGAGCTCAGGGGCACTGTAATTCACAAACCTGCAGAGTTATAAATGACAGCTATCCTCCAAAAATATATTGAAGTAAGCCTGCAAAGGGGACTTGAAAGCGGGGCAGAAATTCAGGAAAACGATTGAAGGGTTAAACTGGAATTGCACTTAAAGAATAGGAAAAGAGGCAGAACGTCGATAATGATGCACTTGTCCAAAAAGTGCGGATGCTTTTTTCCCTAAATATATTCAGGAAAAAACGCATACGCACTTTTTGGCCAACCAAGCAAGCTTGTAAATAAACCTGCACTACAATGAAGTCTCAGTGCCCCCCAGGGCAAAAGGGCCATTTAAAAAAATTGTAAAATCCAGAAACGGAGGACAGGCAATGGAAAACAGGGATCCTTATTATGCTGATGCATATGATGTAAATTGCCGACAGCCATTCTGGAGAAGTGTTATGTGTTTCCTGAAACACGTAAGAAACAAAGCAACACAGCCTATGGCACTTCCACTTATGGTCCTACAGCTTAGGGAAATTAAAATCAAAAACACCCAGCCACCTCAAAGTTTGGGACCTCTCTGTTCACAATAACCTCGTTTACAGTGCCAGGTAAATATCTCAGAGAGCAAACAATGGATAAAGAAGTTGTGGTACGTATGTACAATGGAATATCACTCAGCAATGAAATCTGTGTCATCAGGCCCGTAGCGGCATAGTGAGTGGATTAAGGTATGGTGATTCTACGTGCAATAAGTCACACATAAAAAGAAACATCATAAAATATCACTAATACACAGTATGTAAACTTGACTACACATGAACTGAATTACAAAACAGAACAGTCTCAAATTTAGAAAACCAACTTGTGCTTTCTTATGGAGAAAGGTGCGTTGGAGTGCTGCATAAAACCAGAAACTGAAATTAGCACAGATACCGTTCCATAAGCCAAATATGTAATAGACAAGACCTACTCCTTGCTCAACGAAATGGACTCAACACCACATATTCAACGCCTAGGAATATACCTGACTAGGAAGAATCTTAAAACCCGTGGATATTTATGTCTCCGTAAGAGAATGAAGAGTGTGTACAGCGGCATTAACGCAGCAGTGAAAATCCAATAAATCCCAGTGTCAAAAAAAAATTTCAAAAACAAAACACAATGACAGTGAAATAGAGAGCAATTCTTAAATAACTCACACATGGCATGTGATGCAACCTGGTTTACCACATCTACACCCAGAGCTGGGTGAGAGATAAGGCTGGACCCTTTGGGCTGATAGCATTGGTGAAGTTCAGTGAGCAAATGCAGACCCTTTGATGTCATACTGCCTGGTACCCATTCCATGGTTCCCAACTCTCCAGGTTCTAGGGATTCTTCCTTCTGCTAAAATTTGCATGGGAAACCCAGAGTATGCTCCACCGTGTGACTGGGAAACCTTTTTACATGCATGTCTGTTTTCGTCCCCTGGTACTCAGGTTCACCATTCCAGACCCTTTTCTTACACTCTCCCCATTTGGAGAGTCAGTGTCTTTAACCTCCTGTTTGGCACTGTTTGCAATTTCTGCGCAAGATGAACAGGAATATGGAGAACCAATGGGAGACAATCTGTAGGTGTGTGCACGGGCAAATATTTTTTTTAACATCTTTATTGGGGTATAATTGCTTTACAATGGTGTGTTAGTTTTTGCTTTATAACAAAGTGAATCAGCCATACATATACATATGCTCCCTGTGTCTTCCCTCTTGTGTCTCCCTCCCTCCCTCTCTCCCCCTTCCACCCCTCCAGGCTGTCCCAACGCCCCGAGCTAATATCCCTGTGCCTTGCGGCTGCTTCCCCCTTGCTATCTACCTTACTACATTTGTTAGTGTGTATATGTCCATGACTCTCTCTCGCCCTGTCAGAACTCACCATTCCCCCTCCCCATATCCTCAATTCCGTTCTCCAGTAGGTCTGCGCCTCTATTCCTGTCTTATCCCTAGGTTCTTCATGACATTTTTTTCCTTTAAATTCCATATATATGTGTTAGCATACGCTATTTGTCTTTTTCTTTCTGACTTACTTCACTCTGTATGACAGACTCTAGGTCTATCCATCTCATTACAAATAACTCAGTTTCATTTCTTTTTAAGGCTGAGTAATATTCCATTGTGTATATGTGCCACATCTTCTTTATCCATTCGTCCGATGATGGGCGCTTAGGTTCTTTCCATCTCCGGGCTATTGTAAATAGAGCTGCAATGAACATTTTGGTACATGACTCTTTTTGAATTTTGGTTTTCTCAGGGTATATGCCCAGTATGCACGGGCAATTTTAACACTCATTTCCCAACAGGAAAAGGAATTAACCAAAGGCTCAGCATGCCGTGCTGGAACAAGATTAGGGCCTGAAGCAATCCTGCGGTTTTGTGGCCAGCTCACAAGAAAGCGAGTTGAGGAAAGGAGCTCATGGACACTGTCATTCACATACCTGCAGACTTATAAATGACAGAAATCGTACAAAAATATATTGAATTAAGGCTGCGAAGAGGACTTGAAAGTGGGGCAGAATTGCTGGAATCCGATTTCAGGAGGTAGACGTGAATTGCTCTGAAAGCATAAGAGAAGTGGCAGAACCTCATCAATGAAGCACTTGGCCAAAAAGGGCATATGCATTTTTTCCAGGGCCATCATTCACGGGAGTAGGAGGCTCCCAGCATGCTCCAGTGGCCAACAGAGGGCCCACGTCGCCAAGGCAATGTGAGCTAGCCAGGCAGGAGTGACCTGACATCAGAGGGCTCACCTCACAGAATGGTAGGGAACCCAGCCAGGATCAGACTCTCCCCAGAGGGCCCACATCACCAAGGTGATGGGAACCAGGCAGGAGTGTCCTCACACCCGTGGGGCCACATCATCAAAAGTTGAGGTACCCAGCACACGTGGCCTCAAACCAGAGGACCCACATCACCATGGGTTTCGGAGTGAGGCAGGCAGGATTAACCTCACAACACATGTCCCATTGTATACAAAAGGTGTGGAAACCAGCAGTTGGATCTTCCTAGCAGGCGGCCCAGAGCACTGAGGCTATGAGATCCAGGCCGGCATGAACTCACAACAGAGGGCCCTCATTGTGATTCTGTAAGCAACCCAGCCGTTGTGACCTCAGAGCAGAAGGCCCACATCCCCATGGGGAAGGGAAACAAGCAGGAGTGTCATCGCAAGAGTGGGCACACATGAAAAAATGTGGGGAGCCCAGCAATTAGTGCCTGATGCCAGAGGGCCCTCATCACCGAGGGGCGGTGGCTCCCAGCCAGCTCCAACTGCTACCAGAGGGGCGACGTCACCAATGCGGAGTGCGACAACCAGGCAGGAGTGACCTCAGAGCAGAGGGTCAACCTCACAGAAGTGTGAAGAACCAAAGAGGATCAGATTCTCACCAGAGGGCCCACATCACCAAGGGAATGGGAACCAGACAGGAGTGTCCTCACACTAGTGGGGCCACATCACCGAAAAGTGAGGGACCCAGCACACGTGGCCTCAAACCAGAGGACACACATCACAAGGGAGCTGGGATTGAGGCAGGCAGGAGGAGCCTCAAAACAGAGGGACCATAGAATTAAAGAGGTGAAGAATCCCGCAGTTGGAACCTCCCAGCAGGCGGCCAGGAGCAGCGAGACTATGGGATCCAGGCCGGAGTGATCTCACACCAGAGGGCCGTCATCATGAAACTGTGAGCAACCTAGGCGTTGGGATCTCAGAGCAGAAGGCCCACATTCCCATGGGGTTGGGAACCTGTCAGAAGTGTACTCGCACCACAGGGCACACATCAGAGAATTTAGGGAACCCAGGAGTTAGGGCCTGATGCCAGAGGGCCCTCATTACCAAGGGGAGGAGACTCCAATCAGGCACCAACACCCAACTGAGGTCCCACGTCGCCAAGGTGACGTGTGACAGCCAGGTAGGAGTGACCTCACCGCAGAGGGCCTACCTCACAGAAGGGTGAGGAACACAGCCAGGATAAGACTCTCACCAGAGGGCCCACATCACCAAGGTGATCAGAACCAGGCAGGAGAGTCTTCACACCAGTGTGGCCACATCATAGAAAGGTGAGGAACCCAGCACATGTGGCCTAAACCAGAAGACCCACATCTCCTAGGGGCTCAGAATGAGGCAGGCAGGAGTAGCCTCACAACACAGGGCCCATAGAATAAAAAAGCTGAGGAATCCAGCAATGGGAACCTTCCAGCCGGTGGCTAAGAGCACCAAGTCTATGCGATTCAGGCCGCAGTAAACTCACAGCAGAGGGTCCACATCATGAAACTGCGAGCAACCCCGCCATTTGGACCTCAGAGCAGAAGGTCCACATCCCCAAGGTGTTGGGAGCATGGCAGGAGTGTCCTTGCACCACTTAGCACATATCAGAAAATGTGGGTACCCAGCAGTTAGGACCTGACGCCAGAGGGCCCTCATCACTGAGGGGAGGAGGCTCCCAGCATGTTCCAACTACCACAAGAGGGCCCACGTCACCAAGGAGGGGTGTGCCAGCCAGGCAGGAGTGACCTCACAGCAGACGGCCCACCTCAAAGAAGTGTGAGGAACCCAACCAGGATCAGACTCTCACCAGAGGGCCCATATCACCAAGGGGACAGGAACCAGGCACGAGTGTCCTCACACCAGTGGGGCCACATCATTAAAAGATGAGGAAACTGGCACATGTGGCCACAAACCAGAGGACCTACATCACCAAGGGGCTGGGAGTGACACAGGCAGGAGGAGCCTCCCAACACAGGGCCCAAAGAATAAAAAAGGTGAGGAACCCAGCAGTTGGAACTTCCCAGCAGGTGGACCAGAGTACAGAGGCTATGGAATCTAGGAATGAGTGAACTAACACCAGAGAGCTAACATCAGGAAACTGTGAGCAACCCAGTCATTGGAACCTCAGAGCAGAAGGCCCATATCACCATGGGGATGGGAACATTTCACAAGTGTCCTGGCATCACTGGGCTCACATCAGAAAACCTGGGGGGCCCAGCAGTTAGAGCCTGACGCCAGAGGGACCTCATCACTGAGGATAGGAGTCTCCAAAAGGATCCAATTGCCACCAGAGGGCCGACGTCACCAAGGCAATGGGAGCAAGCCAGGCAGGAGTTACCTCAGAGCACAGGGCCCACCTCACAGAACGGTAAGGAACCCAGCCAGGATCAGACTCTCACCAGAGGGGCCACATCACCAAGGGAATGGGAACCAGGCAGGAGTGTCCTCACACTAGTGGGGCCACATCACCGAAAAGTGAGAGACCCAGCACACGTGGCCTCAAACCAGAGGACACACATCACAAGGGAGCTGGGATTGAGGCAGGCAGGAGGAGCCTCAAAACAGAGGGCCCATAGAATAAAAAAGGTGAGGAATCCCGCAGTTGGAACCTCCCAGCAGGCGCCCAGGAGCAGCAACCCTTTGGGATCTAGGCCGGAATGAACGCACATCAGAGGGCCCTCATCATGAAACTGTGAGCACCCCAGTCGTTGGGACCTCAGAGCAGAAGGCCCAAATTCCCATGGGGTTGGGAACCTGACAGGAGTGTACTCGCACCACAGGTCGCACATCCGCAAATTTTGGGAGCCCAGGAGTTAGGGTCTGACGCAAGAGGCCCCTCATTACCGAGGGACAGAGACTCGCAGCAGACACCAACTCCCAACTGAGGGCCCACGTCACCAAGGTGATGTGTGCCAGCCAGGCAGGAGTGACCTCACCACAGAGGGCCTACCTCACAGAAGGGTGAGGAAACCAGCCAGGATAAGACTCTCACCAGAGGGCCCACATCACCAAGGGGATCGGAACCAGGCAGGAGGGTCCTCACACCAGTGTGGCCACATTATAGAAAGGTGAGGAACCCAGAACATGTGGCCTAAAACAGGGGACCCACATCTCCAAGGGGCTAGGAGTGAGGCAAGCAGGAGTATCCTCACAAAACAGAGCCCACAGAATAAAAGTTGTGAGGAATCCAGCAGTTGGAACCGGCCAGTAGGCCACCCAGGGCACAGAGTCTATGGGATCCAGGCCACAGCGAACTCACAGCAGAGGTCCCACATGATGAAACTGTGAGCAACCCGGTGGATGGGAACTCAGAGAAGAAGGCCCACATCCCTATGGGGATGGGAACCTGACAGGAGTGTCCTCGGCCCACTTCCACGAATCAGAAAATGTGGGAACCCAGCACTTAGGACCTGAGGCCAGAGGACCCTCATCACTGAGGGGAGGAGGCTCCCAGCAGGCTCCAACTGCCACCATAAGGCTGATGTCACCAAGGCGGGGTGTGCCAGCCAGGCAGGAGTGACCTCAGAGCAGAAAGCCCACCTCACAGAAGTGTGAGGAACCCAACAAGGATCAGACTGTCACCAGAGGGCCAACATCACGAAGGGAATGGGAACCAGGCAGGAGTGTCCTCACACCAGTGGGACTACATCACCATAATTTGAGGGACCCAGCACACGTGGCCTCAAACCTGAGGACAGACATCACCAAGGGGCTGGGAGTGAGGCAGGCCGGAGGATCCTCAAAACAGAGGGAACATAGAATAAAAAAGGTGAGGAATCCCACAGTTGGAACCTCCGATAGGCAGCCAGGAGCAGCGAGGCTATGGGATCTAGGCCGGAGTGAACTCACACCAGAGGGCCCTCATCATGAAACTTTGAGCAACACAGCCGTTTGGACCTCAGAGCAGAAGGCTCACATCCCCATGGGGATGGGAACCTGGCAGGAGTGTCCTTGCACCACTTAGCACGAATCAGAAAATGTGGGAACCCAGCAGTTAGGGCCTGAGGCCAGAGGGCCCTCATCACCGAGGGGAGGAGGCTCCCAGCAGGCTCCAACTGCCACCATATGGCCGATGTTGCCAAGGCAGGGTGTGCCAGCCAGGCAGGAGTGACCTCTGAGCAGAGGGCCCACCTCACAGAAGGGTGAGGAACCTAACCAGGATCAGACTCTCACCAGAGGGCCAACATCACCAAGGTGATGGGAACCAGGCAAGACTGTCCTAACACCAGTGGGGCCAACATCACCAAGGGAATGGGAACCAGGCAAGAGTGTCCTCACACCAGTGTGGCCACATTATAGAAAGGTGAAGAACACAGCACATGTGGCCTCAAACAAGGGGACACACATCACGAACGGGCTGGGAGTGAGGCATGCAGTAGGAGACGCACAACCGAGGGCCCATAGAATAAAAAAGGTGAGGAATCGAGAAGTTGGCATCTCCAAGCGGGAGGCCCAGAGCACTGACACTATGGGATACAGGCCAGAGTGAACACACAGCAAAGGGCCCACATCATGAAACTGTGAGCAACCCAGCAGTTGGGACCACAGAACAGAAGTCCCACATGCCCATGGGGATGGGAACCTGGCAGGAGTGACTCGCACCACTGGGCACACATCAGAAAATGTGTGGAGCCCAGCACTTAGGGCCTGACACCAGAAGGCCCTCATCACTGAGGGGAGGAGGCCCCAGCACGCTCCAACTGCCACCAGAGGATCCACGTTGCCAAGGCGACGTGCGCCAGCCAGGCAGGATTGACCTCACAGCAGAGGGCCCACATCATGAAAGTGTGAGCAACCCAGCCGTTAGGACCTCAGAACAGAAGGCCCACACGCTCATGAGGATGGGAACCTGGCAGGAGTGCCCTCGCACCACTTAGCACGTATCAGAAAATGTGGGAACCCCGCCATTAGGGCCTGACGTCAGAGGGCCTCATCACCGAGGGAAGGAGGCTCCCAGCAAGCTCCAACTGCCACCAGGGTGCCGAAGTCAGCAAGGCGGGTTGTGCCAGCCAGGCAGGAGTGACCTCAGAGAAGAGGGCTCACCTCACGGATGTGTGAGGAACCCAACCAGGATCAGAGTCTCACCAGAGGGCCCACATCACCAAGGGGATGGGAACCAGGCAGGAGTGTCCACACACCAGTGGGGCCACATCATCAAAAGATGAGGAACCCATCACATATGGCCTCAAACCTGAGGACACACATCACCATGTGGCTGGGAGTGAGGCAGGTGTCTGGAGGGGCACATTTAACTCTAATTTCCCACCAGGAAGAGGAATTAACCAAAGGCTCAGAGTGCCGTGCCGGACCCTGATTACGGCCTGAAGGAAACCTGCAGTTTTGTGGCCAGCTTACAAGGAAGCGAGTTAAGAAAGGAGCTCAGGGGCACTGTAATTCACAAACCTGCAGAGATAAATGACAGCTATTGGCAAAAATATATCGAAGTAAGTCTGCAAAGAGGACTTGAAAACGAGGCAGAATTGCAGGAATCATATTTCAAGAGGTAGATTGGAATTGCATTTAAAGCATATGAAAAGCGGCAGATCTTTGACAGTGATGCACATGGACAAAAAGTGCGTATACATTTTTCCTGAATATATTCAGGAAAAAACGCATATGAACATTTTGGCCAACCAAGCACTCCAGCAATGGAAATCCACACTACAATGAAGTCACATTTCCCATTCGTCAAAAAGGCCATCTGAATAAAGTGTAAAAACCAGAAACACAGGACAGGCCATGGAGAACAGGGAGCCGTGTTATGCTGATGGGCGGGATGTAAATTGCCAACAGACACTCTGGAGATGTTCATGGTGTATCCTGAAACATCTAAAAAACAAAGCTACAGAGCCTAGGGCACTTCCACTTTTGGCCCTATAACTTAGGAAAATTAAAATCAACAAGACACAGCCAACACAAAATTTAGGGCTGCTGTGTTTACAAGAACCTCGAGTCGAGTACAAATTAAATATCCCAGAAAGAAAAAAATGGATAAAGAAGTTGTGCTACTTACGTACAACGGAATATCACTCAGCAGTGAAATCAATGTCATCAGGCCTGTAGCAGCAAATTGAGTGGATTTAATTATGATGATTCTAAGAGAAATATGTCACACAAAGAAAGATAATTATCATAAGATATCACTAATAGAGGGAGTGTAAACTTGGCTACATATAAACTGAATTACAAAACCGAACAGAGTCTCACAGTTAGATAAAAACCTTATGCTTGCTTAAGGGGAAAGTTGAGTTGGGCTGCTGTATAAAAACAGATTGAAATTAGCACACATACCATTCCATAAACCAAATACGTAATAAACAAGACCTACTCTTTGCTCAACGAAATAGACTCATCCATGGTGTATCACCTCACACCTATTAGAATGGGCATCATCAGAAAATCTACAAACAACAAATGCTGGAAACGGTGTGGAGATAAGGAATCCTCTTCCACTATTGTTGGGAATGTAAATTGATACAGTCACTGTGGAGAACATTATGGAGTTTCTTATAAAACTAAGAATAGAATTACCATATGATACAGCAATCCCTCTACTGGGCATATACCCAGACAAAACCATAAATCAAAAAGAGACATTCACCACAATGTTCATTGCATCACTATTTACACTATCCAGCAAATGGAAGCAACCTAAATGCCCACAGACAGACGAATGCATAAAGATGTGGTACATATATAAAATGGAATGTTACTAAGCCATAAAAAGGAATGAAATTGGGACATTTGTAGAGACGTTGATGGATCTAGAGACTGTCATACAGAGTGAAGTAAGTCAGAAAGAGAAAAACAAATCTTGTATATTAATGCATATATGTGGAACCTAGAAAAATTGTACAGATGAACCGTTTTGCAAGGCAGAAATAGAGCAACACATGTATACAACAAACGTATGGACAACAAGGGGGGAAAGCTGTTGGGGATGGTGGTGGGAGGAGTTGAGATATTGGGATTGGTATGTATACATTTATATGTATAAAGTAGATAACCAAAAACAACCTGCTGTATAAAAATATAAAATTAAATTCAAAATAAAAAAATAAAATTAAAAAAATAAAACAGAAAAAATATTCTTCCCTTCACATACATGTATTTATATGAATAAATTATTTCCATGCTTATATCTGTAAATACACAAAAGAGGAATAAAATCTACCTTGAACCAAAAACGAAAAAAAGATAAAAAAGAACAGAACCCACCAGTTACACAGAGGAAAACCGTTTCAGGGCACTTGCTCCAATTGCAAACAATTCTGAAGTTGGTCAGTGGTGGGGAATCATCTCCCATTCAGCCAGCATGCTCCTCGCAACAAGCGTCCTCACTGCAAAGCTGGGGGACCGTGCCGAGGTATCTGTGAGTAAACGTGGGCTGAGCCCCAGGCCATCTGCTGCTGAAATGTTCCCACCCTTCCAAGGCTAAACACCTGAATATGTACAAGGACTTGAAAACCTAGAGGAAGGGCCATGGAGCCAAATGAGGGACAGCATGCCAGCCGACTTGGTGCCTGCAGGCCAGCGAGGATGGTCCTGGCCCTGGGTGCTCTTCTGGAAGCTCTCCATTTCCCTGCCTGAGATACCCCTGCTGTCCCGGCCCCCACTGCTTTCTTCCTTCCTCACCTGTGCCCAGGGAGAAATTCCAGCGGCAGGTGTGGGTGACACATCCTCTTCTTTAGCAGGTAGCATCTTGGCAACTGCTGCAGAAAGACCAGCAGAGCCCCACTCACACTGGGACACCCACAAAGCCGTGGCCTCTCACTCCCTCCCACCAGCCCAGCCCCGAGACTGCTGACAGGGCAGAGAAAATGGCGTCAGGCACAGCTGCAGGGGCTCTTGCTGCCTGGAGCGGTGTTTATATTGATCTCAACCCAGGCACACCTGGGGAGGGCTGGCCGGCACGGTCAGGCTTCCCAGGCCAGCCAATAATCACCACTCAGGGGCTCACAGTTGCAGAAAATGGAACTTGCTGAATCGGCCAGCTCCAAGGAACAGGTGTGGGCTCCTGAGAGTCAGGATAGACAAGGGGCTGCAGCTCTGGCTTGTTTTCTAATCATATTATCTGGCCCATGAGTGGGAGACAACTTCAAGAAAACCCTCTCTTAATGAGAGGAACCCAGGAGTCAGGGAGAGGAGGGGTGGGTGGTGGGTGGAGACAGAGGCCTGGTGCCCCGGGTGCAGTGGAAGTCTCTGGAAGACCAGGTGGAGGGAGGCCGCACAGAGTGATGCCCAGGGTCACAGACCTGTCAGAGCTGCTCTTTGTTAGTTCAAGTCCTGCTCTGAGGTGCTCTGTGTCAGATCTGAGCGACAGGTGAGCTGGGAGTGCTCTGCAATGAGGGCTATGTGCACGGTTCCTGTGTGCCCAGCCCTGCCAAGGTACCTGCAAGGGTAGCTCTGTATCCTGGGAGGGGCCTGACCACGGGAGCCCCATGGACTGCAGAGGACCTGCCCAGGGAATCCCATATCCTGGGAGGGGCCTGAACACGAGAGCCCCGTGGGCTGGGGTGGGGGTAGGGTACCTGCCCAGGTGAGCTCCATATCCTGGGATTGGCCTGACCTCGAGAGCCCCATGGGCTGCTGGAGTCCTGGTAAAGGATGTCAGGACAGTCAGTGAAGCCACCGAGGATATACCTCCAGTAGTTCCTAAATCCTACACCCTGCTGGTCATTCTACCAACCACCAGGACTTGGTATTCTGTATTACTCTTCAATGATGCCTTCTTTTGTATTCCATTAGTCCCAGAGTCACAAGAAATTTTGGCTTGTGAGTGACAGGACTCAACATACAACTAAAACAATACTTCCAGGCTGTCTTGCCCCAAGGGTTCAAAAATTCCCACACCATCTTTGGGGAAAGCTCAGCTAAAGACCTAAAACTTCTACCTCTGGAAAAGGAAACACTCCTTCAATATTCAGACGACATTCTGATCGCCAGCCCTACTAAGGAGTCCTCAGACCTACCAAGCCAATAAAGGATAGAAGTTGTCCACGAAAAAGCTCAAATATCACAGACTACGGTGACCTGCCTGGGCTTCATTCTCACAGAAGGTCGGAGAAGCCCATCCCAGGAAAGGGAAGAAACAATTTACAGCCTTACCCTTTTCTGAAACTAGAAGACAGCTTAGGGGTTCCTGGGGAAGCCAGGGTTTCCTGCCTCTGGATCCCTAACTACAGTCTACTAGCTGGGCCTCTATATGAAACACTGAAAGGAAAAGATGATGATCCTTTTGAATAGAATCCAGAAGTGGCCTTACAAGAATGGAAAGAGCAGTCAATTCAGACCCTTGCCCTGGAACTCCCTAATTTAGCTAAACCCTTTGACCTTTACATTCCTGGTGAAAGGTGAATCGCCATTGGAGTATTAGTGCAAAAACTGGGACCACTTGAAATGGAACAATGCAAGAATGCCATCCAGGTAGGATAAACTACGGTCACCAAGGGGCTTGGCCCACTGCCACATCTGGCCAAGATACTGGTGGTATCTGAAAACCTAGATATCAGCAGCCCAAAAAGCCACCTCCCTTCTAAGGGAAACGGACCCCACGTGGTGTTCCTAACCCCCAACCATGCCCTGAAGTTGCAGGGTTTGCTCCGTGGGCACACTGACCTCGATTGAGGAGGCCCTCCAACTCCAACCTCCAGAGAGATAACCGGGGGCAACGGGGCACCATGACGACCCGTGTGACCATCACTTGACCTGGTGTTTCTCTCATAAAACAACAAGAGTGTGTCCCAAAAGAGTAGACTACTGCTTGCAGTACTTACTGTACCCAGAGGGGAGCTAATAATCTTGGCGGGGGAACCGTATATCATGCTGTCACCATAGAAAAGCCTACAGACACCCTGATGATGGTGGCCAATAAGACCGGCTGGACTCCTGTTTACTTCCAAAGGCTCTTGACTCAGTGACCATCATGATCCTTCATCACCACTAACCCTGGAGTGTCTGGGAGCTGAGCGGGCAGGGTCCTGACACCTGGTGCTGTTTTTTACATTAATTCAGGGGCCTAATGGAAGAAAGCGCAGACTGTTGGTCAGAGCATCTAGGCTGGCAGAAACGGTCAGTCAGAGCATCTAGGCTGGCAGAAACGGTCAGCCTAAGGTGGCTGAACAAATGTGCGGCGGGGTGAAACTGGACCTCACAGCGCCACTGCACATCTCCTTTCTGGACCCTTAAAGGTCATTAGAATCTATAACACTTCCAATACTGGTGCTCAGGCGGACGAGCAGGGAGGCAGGAGGCCTGGGGACATCCAACGTCACCTGGAGGCTGCTGGGGAGAAGTTTTGACCCTCGCCCACGGGTATGAGGCCTCCTAACTCAGCACTCAGCATTTAGAGAAGAATGGTCTGCACCCGTAGCACTCCAAGGATGAGGAAAGGGACAAAAGGCAGAAGAGGAGTTTGTCCCAGGCAAAGCCCCTTAAAAATCCCTGGGAGATAAAAATAGAATCTGGGCAATAAAATAAAGTCTAACCTTTTTTATCCTTTGTGCTTTGTCTAATTTCAGGTGCTCCTAGTGTCCCGCATTCAGAGGTTCCACACCCGGCACTTCAGACCAGATTTCCTAGAGCAGAATGGCTCGATGACACTTCAGCTCCTGGGGCCCAGTTCAGACTCCGTGACATAGAGCCTGAGCTGCAGCCAACCAGGTCCTCGAGAGCTCAGCCCCCTCCCTCCCAGTGACTCTGACAGGATCTCTACACAGCAGCCCAGCCCACAGCCCACAGGGTAGCACCTCTCCATTCTCTGATCAAAATATAAAGTTTCCTTTGCTTTTGAACCAAACTCAGTCTCGATCTATTGGCTCCAATGACACTGGGCAGGGGGACACTTGTTGGCGTCCACTCTGGAGGATCAGTAACAGAAATTGAGAACATTGTAACTTCAATGAACAGATGTGTGAGCCAAACTGTAATTAACATAGAACAGTGTATAAGGCTCGGGTAAAATAAGATGTTTCTAACACTTCCATTTGATATTTCCATCACTTTCTTATAAGCAAGTTCAGTGAAAAGGTTTGTCTTCTTTGTCAGGTCAATATTAGAGAAACAAAGTGATTTCTTTCCAAGGATGTACATCTAATAATCTTGGTTAAAGCTTCAATCTTGTTTTAAATGCTTTTGCATTGAAAATGATACCTCTCTTTCAGCTCCCCCATTTCTGAGAAGCATAAAATCTTATAATTTATTATTACCAAAGGGAAATGGTAGGAGGAGGGATAAATTAACAGTTTGGGATTAACACATACACACTGCTATGTATGAAATCATCAGCAAGGAACTACTGTATAGCACAGGGAACTACACTCAATAATTTGCAATAACCTATAAGGGGAAATGATCTGAAAAAGAATAGATATTTTTATTGACATTATCCATCAATGACAGTAAAAATGGAACCTAAGGGAAGACAGTGGTGAGTGCTTCTGACCCTGAAGACTTCAATCATCTAAAGTTTGGACTCTGCCTACTTCCCAAGGCCCTTAATGAACATATGTGTAGCCGTAGCTTTAAAAATTCCCCAGTTTGGGTTGCAGAGAGACACTGATATTGAAAATCCCCTGGTGTTCTCCTCACATGAATGGGACCCTTCCTACACCTAAAACATGCCTGTCACACCCAGAGGATGGTATACCGTCTGATCGGGAAAAGTTTGGAAAAGGCATCTCATCTCCTCATCTCTTGGTGCTAGGCTTCACCACTCCAGCGTCTTTACTAACAGTCTCCCCACTTGGAGATGTCAGCACTGTCAACATCCTGTTGCATACAGTTTGGAATTTGTCCAGAGGATGAAGCAGAAGGAGGAGGAACAATGAGAGACAAGTCCTAGGTGTTCGGACTGGCACATGCCACTCTAATTTCCAATCAGGAAGACGAATTGACCAAAGGCTAGGGTTGCCCATGGAAACAGAATAGGGCTTGAGGAATCCTGATGCTTTGTGGCCAGTTCCCATAAACACAAGTTGGAAAATGGAACTCAGGGGCACTAAAATTCACGAAACTGCAGAGTTGAAAATATCTATCACTGAAAAATGTCTTGAGGAAAGTCAGAGAAAAGGACTTGTAAGCAATGGAGAATGGCAGGAAAGGGATTGGAAGAGGTAGAAAGGACTCGCCATTAAGCACAAGAAAAGGGGCTGAACATTGCCAACATTGCAGTTGGCCAAAAAGGGTGTATGTGTCTTTTTCTGTATATATTCAAGAAAAGGGCATACACTTTTTTAGCCAACCAAACAGGTGGGCACTGGAAATCAATACTACAAAACATATCACTTTGCATCAGTCAGAAGAGCCGTCCTCATAAAGTGTAAACACCAGAAATGCAGGACAGGGCAAGGAGAAAAGGGAGCCCTGTGAGTCTTATAGTGGAAATGTATATTGCCAACGGTCACTCTGGATAAGTGTATTGTGTTTACTAAAGCATCTAAAAAATGAGCTACCGAGCACAGGGCACTTGCACTCATGGAAGTATATCTTGGGAAAAACAAAAATCGAGAGGACACAGGCACCCCAATGTTTACCACCTCTCTGTTTAAAAGTTCCTCGACTAGGATATAACTTAAATGTTTCTGCAGAGAAAAAATGGATAGAGATGTGGTGCTTATGTAGAGTGGAATATTACTCAGCCTGGAAATCAATGAAGTACGGCCAGTTGTAACAACTCCAGAGGAGTTACGTGTGATCATTCGATGTCATATAATTCAAAAAGAAAAAGACATAAGATATTACTAATACATGGAATGTTAACATGGCTACATATGAACTGAATTACAAAAGAGAAGAGGGTTTCAAATTAAGAAAACCAACTTATGCTTCCTTAAGGGGAAAGGTGAGTTGGGGTGCTGTATAAAACCAGAGATTGAAATTAGCACAGATACCGTTCCATAAGCCAAATATGTAATAGTCAAAACCTACTCCTTGCTCAATGAAATGGACTCAACAAGCGATATTCAATGCCTAGGAATATACCTGATTAGTAAGAATCTTAAAACCGATAGACTTATATGTCTCCGTAAGAGAATCAAGCGTGTGTACAGCGGCATAAACGAAGCAGTGAAAATCCGATAAATACCGTTATCAAAATAAACTACAAAAACAAAACACAATGACAGTGAAATAGAGAGCAATTCTTAAATAATTCATTCAGGGCTTGTGATGCAACCTGGATTTACCACATCAACACCCAGAGCTGGGTGAGACATAAGGCTGGACACAAGGGGCTGATAGCATTGGTGAGTTTCTGTGAGCAAATGCAGACCCTTTGAAGTTATACTGCATTGTACCCATTCCATGGGTCCCAACTCTCCAGGTTCAAGGGATTCTTTATTCAGCTACAGCATGATTGGGAAACCCAGAGTATGGTCCACCATGTGATTGGGAAACGATTTAAAATGCATCTCAGTTTTCGTATCCTCTTCCTCAGGTTCACCATTCCAGATGCTTTACTAACACTCTGCCCACTTGGAGAGACAGTGCGTTTAAACTCCTGTTTGGCACATTTCGCAATTTCTTCACAAGATGAACAGGAATAGGGAGAAACAATGAGAGACAAACAGTAGGTGCCTGCACGGGCAAATGTAATGCTCATTGCCCACCAGGAAGAGGAATTACCCAAAGGATCAGAGTGCCCTGCCCGAAACAGATTGGGGCCTGAAGCAATCCTGCGGTTTTGTGCCCAGCTCACAAGAAGGGGAGTTGAAGAAAGGAGCTGAGGGGCACTGTCATTCACAAACGTGCAGAGTTATAAATGAAAGCTATCGTCCAAAAATATACTGAACTAAGGCTGCGAAGAGGACTTGAAAGCAGGGCAGAATTTCAGGAAAACGATTGCAGGAGCTAGACTGGAATTGCCCTTAAAGCACAGGAAAAGAGGCAGAACGTCGACAATGATGCACTTGGCCAAAAAGGGCGTATGCGTTTTTTCCTGCCTATAAAGAAATCTGCACTGAAATGCAGTCTCACTGCCCCTACCTGGCAAAAGGGCCACCTGATAAAAGTGTAAAATCCAGAAAGGCAGGACAGGATATGGAGAACAGGGAGCCTTGTTATGCTGATTGGCAGGATGTAAATTGCCAACAGCCACCCTGGAGAAGTGTATGGTGTTTCCTGAAACACGTAAGAAACAAAGCAACACAGCCTATGACACTTCCACTTATGGTCCTATAGATTAGGGAAATTAAAATCAAAAAGAGACAGCCACCACAAAGTTTGGGACGGCTGTGTTCACAAGGAGCTCGTCTACACTACCAGGTAAATATCGCAGAAAGCAAAAACTGTATAAAGAATTTGTGGTAGGTACGTACAAAGGAATATCACTCAGCAATGAAATCTGTGTCATCAGGCCCCTAGCGGCATAATGAGTGGATGCAGGTATGGTGATTCTACGTGAACTACGTCACACAGAAAAAGAAACATCATATGATATCACTAATACACGGAATGTAAACTTGACTACACATGAACTGAATTACAAAACAGAACAGGGTCTCAAATTTAGAAAACCAACTAGTGCTTGCTTATGGGGAAAGGTGCCTTTGGGTGCTGCATAAAACCAGAGACTGAAATTAGCACAGATAACATTCCATAAGCCATATATGTAATAGACAAGACCTACTCCTTGCACAACGAAATGGACTCAACACCACATATTCAACGCCTAAGAATATACCTGACTAGGTAGAATCTTAAAACCCATGGATTTATATGTCGCCGTAAGAGAATCAAGCCAGTGTACAGCGGCATAAACGCATCAGTGAAAATCCGATAATTCCCATTATCAAAATAAATTTCAAAAACAAAACACAAAGACAGTGAAATAGGGAGCAATTCTCAAATAATTCACTCAGAGCATGTGATGCAACCGGGATTTACCACATCCACACCCAGAGTTTGTTGAGACATAAGGCTGGACACTTCAGGCTGATAGCATTGGTGAGTTTTGGTGAGCAAATAAAGACCCCTTGCAGTCATACTGCATGGTACCCATTCCATGGGTCCCAACTCTCCAGGTTCAAGGGATTCTTCCTTCACCTAAAACATGCATGGGAAACCCAGAATATGGTCCACCATGTGATTGGGAAATGATTTAAAATGCATCTCAGTTTTCGTATCCTGGTCCTCGGGTTCACCATTCCAGACGCTTTACCAACACTCTCCCCCACATGGAGAGTCAGTGCCTTTAACCTCCTCTTTGGCACAGCTTGCAATTTCTGTGCAAGATGAACAGGAATAGGGAGAACCAATGAGAGACTTGCTGTAGGTGTCTGCACGGGCAAATGTAACGTTCATTTCCCACCAGGAAGAGAAATTAAACAAAATCTCAGCGTGCCCTACCAGAAACAGATTAGGCCCTGAAGCAATCCTGCGATTTTGTGCCCGCTCACAAAAAAGCGAGTTGAAGAAAGGAGCTCAGGGACACTGTAATTCACAAACCTGCAGAGTTATAAATGACAGCTATCCTCCAAAAATATATTGAAGTAAGCCTGCGAAGGGGACTTGAAAGTGGGGCAGAATTTCAGGAAAACGATTGCAGGGGGTAGACTGGAATTGCCCTGAAACCATAGGAAAAGAGGCAGAACGTCGACAATGATGCACTTGGCCAATAAGGGCGTATGCATTTTTTCCTGAATATATTCAGGAAAAAACGCATACGCTCTTTTTGGCCAACCAAGCAAGCATGTAAAGGAAATCTGCACTACAATGAAGTCTCACTGCCCCCCGTTCAAAAGGGCCATCTTGAAAAAGAGTAAAATCCAGAAAGGCACGACAGGGCATGGAGAACAGAGAGCCTTGTTATGATGATGGGTGTGATGTAAATTGCCAACAGACACTCTGGAGAAATATATGGTGTTTCCTAAATACCTAAAAAACAAAGCAACAGAGCCAACGCACTTCCACTTATTGTCCTATAGGTTAGGAAAATTAAGATCAAAAACACACATCCACCCCAAAGTTTCGGACGGCTCTGTTTCCAAGAACCTCGTCTACGCTACAAGTTATATATGCCAAAAGGCGAAAAATAGACAAAGATATTGCAGTACGTACGTACAATGGAATATCACCCAGCAAAGAAATCTATGTCATCAGGCCCGTCGCGGCATAATGACTGGATTCAGGTACGATGATAATACGTGAAATAAGTCACACAGAAAGAGAAACATCATAAGATGTCACTAATACAGGGAATGTAAACTTGGCTATACATGAACTGAATTACAAAAGAGGAGAGGGTCTCAAATTAAGAAGACCAAGTTATGCTTGCTTAATGGGAAAGGTGAGGTGGGGTTCTGCATAAAACCAGAGATTGAAATTAGCACAGATACCGTTCTAAAACCCAAATATGTAATAGAGAAGACCTATTCCTTGCTCAACGAAATGGACTCAACACCCCATATTCAACGCCGAGGAATATACCTGACTAGGAAAATTCTTAAAACACATGGATTTATATGTCTCTGTAAGAGAATCAAGCGTGTGTACAGCAGCCTAACCTCAGCAGTGAAAATCCGAAAAATCTCATTATCAAAATAAATTTCAAAAACAAACACAATGACAGTGCAGTAGAGAGCAATCCTTAAATAATTCACTCAGGGCTTCTCATGCAACCTGGATTTACCACATCTACACCCAGAGCTGGGTGAGACATAAGGCTGGACACTTCGGGCTGAGAGCATTGGTGACGTTCAGTGCGCAAATGCGGACACTTTGTAGTCATACTGCATAGTACCCATTCCATGGGTCCCAACACTCCAGGTTCAAGGCATACTTCCTTCAGCTAAAACATGAATGAGAAAACCAGAGTATGGTCCACAGTATGACTGGGAAATGTTTTTAAACGCATCTCAGTTTTATCCCCTGGCACTTGTGTTAACTATTCCAGATGCTTGACTAACACTCTCCCCACTTGGAGAGTCAGTGTCTTTAACCTCCTGTTTGGCAGAGTTCGAAATTTCTGTACAAGATGAACAGTAATAGGGAGAACCAATCAGAGACTAGCCGTAGGTGCCTGCTCGGGCAAATGTAATGCTCATTTCACACCAGGAAGAGGAATTAACCAAAGGCTCAACATGCCATGTCAGAGCCAGAGTAGCACCTGAAGCAATCCTCCAGATTTTCAGCCAGCTGCAAGAAAGCGAGTTGAAGAAAGGAGCTCGGGGGCACTGTAATTCACAAACCTGCAGAGTTATAAATCACAGTTATCGTCCAAAAATATACTGAAGTAAGTCTGTGAAGAGGACTTGAAAGCGGGGCAGAATTTCAGGAAAACGATTGCAGGGGTAGACTGGAATTGCCCTGAAAGCATAGGAAAAGAGGCAGAACGTCGACAATGATGCACTTGGCCAAAAAGGGCGTATGCGTTTTTTCCTGAATATATTCAGGAAAAAACACATACGCGCTCTTTGGCCAACCAAACAAGCCTGTAAAGGAAATTTGCATTTCAATGAAGTCTCACTGCCCCCCGGTCAAAAGAGCCATCTGGAAAAAGTGTAATATCCAGAAAGGCAGGACAGGCCATTGAGAACAGGGAGCCTTGTTATGCTGATGGTCGGGATGTAAATTGCCAACAGCCACTCTGGAGAAGTGTATGGTGTTTCCTGAAATACGTAAGAAACGAAGCAACACAGCCTATGGCACTTAAACTTATGGTCCTATAGCTTAGGGAAATTAAAATGAAAAACACACAGGCACC
The DNA here is from genome assembly GCF_963924675.1 of Phocoena phocoena. Taxonomy (NCBI): domain Eukaryota; kingdom Metazoa; phylum Chordata; class Mammalia; order Artiodactyla; family Phocoenidae; genus Phocoena; species Phocoena phocoena. The sequence goes on from NW_027077670.1 coordinate 23,095, forward strand.
CCAATGTTTGGGACGGCTCTTTCTACAAGAACCTTGTCTATGGTACAAGTTAAATATCCCAGAAAGCGAAAAAAGGATAAAGAAGTTGTGGTACGTACGTACAATGGAATATCACTCAGCAATGAAATCTATGTCATCAGGCCGTAGTGGCATACTGAGTGGATTCCGGTACGGTGATTCTACGTGAAATAAGTCACACAGAAAAAGAAACATCATAAGATATCACTAATACACGGGATATAAACTTGACTACACATGAACTGAATTGCAATAGAGAACAGGGTCTCAACTTTAGAAAACCAACTTGTGCTTGCTTATGGGGAAAGGTGAGTTGCGGTGCTGCATAAAGCCAGAGATTAAAATTAGCACAGATACCGTTCCGTAAGCCAAATATGTTATAGACAAGACCTAATCTTTGCTCAAGGAGATGGACTTAGCACCACATATTCAACGCTTAGGAATACACCTGACTGGGAAGAATCTTAAAACCCATGAATTTATATGTCTCCGTAAGAGAATCAAGTGTGTGTACAGCAGCATAAATGCAGCAGTGAAAATCCGATAAAACCCATTATCAAAATAAATTTCAATAACAAAACACAATGACAGTGAAATAGAGAGCAATTCTTAAATAATTCACTCAGGGCTTGTGATGCAACCTGGATTTACCACATCTACAACCAGAGTTGGGTGAGACATAAGGCTGGACACTTTGGGCTGATAGCATTGGTGAGTTTCAGTGAGCAAATGCAGACCATTTGAAGTCATACTGCATGGTACCCATTCCAAGAGTCCCAACTCTCCAGGTTCAAGGGATTCTTCCTTCAGGTAAAACATGCATGGGAAACACAGAGTATGGTCCACCGTGTGATTGGGAAACGTTTTTAAATGCATCTCAGTTTTCGTCCCCTGTTTTTCGTGTTCACCATTCCAGACGCTTTACTAACACTCTCCCCACTTGGAGAGTCAGTTCCTTTAACCTCCTGTTTGGCACAGCTTGCAATTTCTGCGCAAGATGAACAGGAATAGGGAGAACCAATTATAGACTAGCTGTAGGTGTCTGCACGGGTAAATGTAACGCTCATTTCCCACCAGGAAGAGGAATTAACCAAAGGCTCAGCGTGCCCTGCCGTAACCAGATTAGGTTTTGAAGAAATTCTGTGGTGTTGTGCCCAGCTCACAAGATAGTGAGTTGAAGAAAGGAGTTCAAGGTCTCTGTAATTCACAAACCTGCAGAGTTATAAATGACAGCTATCGTCCAAAATTGTATTGAAGTAAGCCTGCGAACAGAACTTGATAGCGGGGCAGAATTTCAGGAAAACAATTTCAGGGGATAGACTGGAATTGCACTTAAAGCATAGGAAAAGAGGCAGAACGTCGACAATGATGTACTTGGCCAAAAAGGACATATGCGTTTTATCCAGAGCCCTCATTAACGAGGGTAGGATGCTCCCAGCATGCTCCAGGGGCCAACCGAGTCCCCACATCGCCAAGGCGACATGAGGCAGTCAGGCAGGATTGACCTCACATAAGAGGGCACACCTCACAGAAGTTTAAGGTACCCAGCCAGGATCAGACTCTCACCAGAGGGCCCACATCACCAAGGGGATGGGAACCAGGTAGCAGTGTCCTCACACCCATGAGGCCACAAAATCGAAGTTGAGGTACCCAGAATATGTGGCCTCAAACCAGAGGACCCACATCACCATGGGTCTCGATGTGAGGCAGGCAGGTTTAACCTTAAAACACATGGCCCATTGTATAAAAAAGGTGAGGAATACAGCAGTTGGAGCTTCCCAGCAGGCAGCCCAGATCACCATGGCTATGGGATCCAGGCCACAGTGAACTCACAGCAGAGGGCCCTCATCATGAAACTGTGAGCAACCCAGGCATTGGGAACTCAGAGCAGAAGGCCCACATTCCCATGGGGTTGGGAACCTTGCAGGAGTGTACTCGCACCACAGGGCGCACATCAAAAAATTTTGGGAGCCCAGGAGTTAAGGCCTGACGCCAGAGAGCCCTCATTACCGAGGGGAGGAGACTCCCAGCAGTCACCAACACCCAGCTGAGGTACAACGTCCCCAAGGTGACGAGTGCCAGTCAGGCAGGAGTGACCTCACAGCAGAGGGCCTACCTCACAGAAGGGTGAGGAGCCTAGCCAGAATAAGACTCTCACCAGAGTGCCCACATGACCAATGGGATACGATCCAGGCAGGAGTGTCCTCACACCAGTGTGGCAACATCATAGAAAGGTGAGGAACCCAGCACATGTGGCCTAAACCAGAGAACCCACATCTCAAATGGGCTCAGAGTGAGGCAGGCAGGAGTAGCCTCACAACTCAGAGCCCATAGAATAAAAAAGTTGAGGAATCCAGGTGGGAACCTCCCAGCAGGCGGCCCAGAGCACCCAATCTATGTGATCCAGGCCTCAGTAAACTCACAGCAGAGGACCCACAACATGAAACTGTGAGCAACCCAGTCTTTGAGACTTCACAGTAGAAGGCCCAAACCCCATGGGGATGGGAACCTGGCAGGAGTGTCATCGCACCAGTGGGCACACATCAGAAAATGTGGGGAGCCCAGTACTTAGGGCCTGACGCAAGGGGACCCTCATCACCGAGGGGAGGAGGCTCCCAGCATGTTCCTCACAGCAGAGGGCCTTCCTCTCAGAAGTGTGATGAATCCAGCCAGGATCTGACTCTCAGCAGAGGGCCCACATCACCAAGGGGATGGGAACCAGGCAGGAGTGTCCTCACACCCATGGGGCCACATCATCGAAAGTTGAGGTACTCAGAACATGTGGCCTCAAACCAGAGGACCCACATCACCATGGGTCTCGGAGTGAGGCAGGCAGGATTAACCTCACAACACATGACCCATTGTATATAAAAGGTGAGGAATCCAGCAGTTGGAACTTCCCAGGAGGCGGCCCAGAGGACCGAGGCTATCGGATCCAGGCCACAGTGAACTCACAGCAGAGGGCCCTCATCGTGATACTGTAAGCAACCCAGCCGTTGTGACCTCAGAGTACAAGGCCCACATCCCCATGGGGAAGGGAACCAAGCAGGAGTGTCATCGCACCAGTGGGCACACATCAAAAAATATGGGGAGCCCAGCAGTTAGAGCCGGACGCCAGAGGACCCTCATCACTGAGGAGAGGAGGCTCCCAGCAGGCTCCAAATGCCACCAGAGGGCCGACGTCACAAAGGCAATGGGAGCAAGCTAGACAGGAGTTACCTCACAGCACAGGGCCCACCTCACAGAAGGGTGAAGAACCCATCCAGGATAAGAATCTCACCAGAGAGCCCACATCACCAAGGGGATCGGAACAACGCAGGAGTACCCTCACACCATTGTGGCCACATTATCAAAAGGTGAGGAACCCAGAACATGTGGCTAAACCAGAAGACCCACAATTCAAAGGGGCTCAGAGTGAGGCAGTCAGGAGAAGCCTCACAACACAAGGCCCATAGAATAAAAAAGCTGAGTAATCCAGCAGTTTGAACCTCCCAACAGGTGGCCCAGAGCACCCAGTCTATGGGATCCAGGCTGCAGTGAACTCACAGCAGAGGGCCCACATCATGAAACTATGAGCAACCCAGATAGTGGGACCTCAGAGCAGAAGGCCCACAACCCCATGGGGATGGGAACCTCGCAGGAGTGTCCTCGCACCACTTAGCATGTATCCGAAAATGTGGGAACCCAGCTGTTAGGGCCTGATGCCACAAGGCCCTCATCACCGAGGGGAGGAGGCTACCAGCAGGCTGCAATTTCCACCAGACGGCCGATGTTGCCAAGGAGGTGTGTGCCAGCCAGGCAGGAATGACCACAGAGCAGACGGCCCACCTCACAGAAGTGTGAGGAACCCAAACAGGATCAGACTCTCACCAGAGGGCACACATCACCAAGGGGATTGAAACCAGGCAGGAGTGTCCTCAAACCAGTGGGGCCACATCAGTGAAAGATGAGGAACACAACACATGTGGCCTCAAACAAGGGGACACACATCACGAAGGGGCTGGGAGTGAGGCATGCAGGAGGAGATTCACAACAGAGGGCCCATAGAATAAAAAAGGTGAGGAATCCAGGAGTTGGAAACTCCAGGCTGGTGGCCCAGAGCACCGACGCTATGGGATACAGAACAGAGTGAATACACAGCAAAGGGCCCACGTCATGAAACTGTGAACAACCCAGCCGTTGGGACCACAGAACAGAAGTCCCACATGCCCATGGGGATGGGAACCTGTGAGGAGTGTCCTCGCACCACTGGGCACACATCAGAAAATGTATGGAGCCCAGCACTTAGGGCCTGACACCAGAAGGCCCTCATCACTGAGGGGAGGAGGCCCCAGCACGCTCCAACTGCCACCAGAGTGCCCATGTCGCCAAGGCGACGTGTGCCAGCCAGGCAGGATTGACCTCACAGCAGAGGGCGCACATCATGAAAGTGTGAGCAACCCAGCCGTTGGGAGCTCAGAATAGAAGGCCCACATCCCCATGGGGATGGGAACCTGGCAGGAGTGTCATCGCACCACTAGGCGCACATCTGAAAATGTGGGGAGCCCAGCAGTTAGGGCCTGACGCCACTGGGTCCTCATCACCGAGGGGAAGAGGCTCCCAGCACGCTCCATCTGCAACCAGTGGACCCATGTGACCAAGGCAACGTGTGCCAGCCAGGCAGGAGTGACCTCACAGCAGAGGCCCCACCTCCCTGAAGTTTGAGGAGTTCAGCCAAGGTCAGACTCTCAGCAGAGGGCCCACATCACCAAGGGGATGGGAACCAGGCAGGAGTGTCCTCACACCAGTGGGGCCACATCATCGAAAAGTGAGGGACCCAGCACACGTGGCCTCAAACCAGAGGACACACATCACCATGGGGCTCGGAGTGAGGAAGGCAGGAGGAGTCTCACAACACAGGGCCCATAGAATAAAAAAGGTGAGGAATCCCGCAGTTGGAAACTCCAAGCAGGTGGCACAGAGCACCGAGGCTATGGGATCCATGCCGGAGTGAACTCACAGCAGAGGGCCCACATTCTGACACTGTGAGCAACCCAGCCGTTGGGACCTCAGAGCAGAAAGCCCACATCCCCATGGGGATGGGAACCTGGCAGGAGTGTTGTCGCACCACAGGGCGCACCTCAGAAAATTTGTGTATCCCAGGACTTAGGGCCTGACAGCAGAGGGCCCTCATCACTGAGGGGAGGAGGTTCCCAGCAGGCTCCAAATGCCACCAGAGACCTGACGTCACCAAGGCAACGCGAGCTAGCCAGGCAGGATTGACGTCACAGCAGAAGGCCCACCTCACAGAATGGTGAGGAACCCAGCCAGGATCAGACTCTCACTGGAGGGCCCACATCACCAAGGGGATGGGAACCAGGAAGGAGTGTCCTCACACCAGTGGGGCCACATTATCGAAAGGTGAGGGACCCAGCACACGAGGATTCAAACCAAAGGATACACATCACTAAGGGGCTGGGTGTGAGGCAGGAAGGAGGAGCCTCAAAACAGGCGTGCATTGAATAAAAAAGGTGAGGAATCCCAGAGTTGGAACCTCCCATCAGGCACCAGGAGCAGCGAGTCTATGGGGTCCAGGCCAGAGTGAACTCACACCAGAGGGCCTTCAACATGAAACTGTGAGCAACCCAGCAGTTGGGACCTCAGAGCAGAAAGCCCACATCCCCATGGGGATGGGACACTGGCAGGAGTGTACTCGCACTACAGGGCGCACATCAGAAACTTCTGGAAGCCCATGAGTTAGGGCCTGATGCCAGAGGGTCCTCATTACCGAGGGGAGGAGACTCCTAACAGGCACCAACTCCCAACTGAGGGCCCACATCGCCAAGGTGACGTGTGCCAGCCAGGCAGGAGTGACCTCACAGCAGCGGGCCCACCTCCCAGAAGTGTGAGGAATGCAGCCAGGATCAGACTCTCAACAGAGGGCCCACATCACCAAGGGGATGGGAACCAGGCAGGAGTGTCCTCACACCAGTGGGGCCACATCAATAAAGGTGAGGAAACTGGCACATGTGGCCTCAAACCAGAGGACCTACATCAAAAAGGGGCTGGGAGTGAGGCAGGCAGGAGGAGCCTGAAAACAGAGGGCCCAAAGAATAAAAAAGGTGGGAATCCAGCAGTTGGAACCTACCAGCAGGCGGCTCAGAGCACAGAGTCTATGGGATCTAGGCCTGAGTGAACTAACACCAGAGAGCCAACGTCATTAAACTGTGAACAACACAGGCGTTGGGACCTTAGAGCAGAAGGCCCACATGCCCATGTGAATGGGAACCTGGCAGGAGTGCCCTTGCACCACTTAGCACATATCAGAAAATGTGGGAACCCAGCAGTTAGGTCCTGACGCCAGAGTGTCTCATCACAGAGGGGACGAGGCTCCCATCAGGCTCCAACTGCCACCAGAGGGCCGAAGTCACCAAAGCGGTGTGTGCCAGCCAGGCAGGAGTGACCTCAGAGAAGAGGGCCCACCTCACAGAAGTGTGAGGAAACCAACCAGGCTCAGACTCTCACCAGAGGGCCCACATCACCAAGGGGCTGGGAGTGAGGCAGATGTCTGGACGGGCACATTTAACTATAATTTCCCACCAGGAAGAGGAATAAACCAAAGGGTCAGAGTGCCGTGCCAGACCCTGATTATGGCCTGAAGGAAACCTGCGGTTTTGTGGCCAGCTTACAAGGAAGTGAGTTAAGAAAGGAAATCACGGGCACTGTAATTCACACACCTGCAGAGTTATAAATGACAGCTATTGGCAAAAATATATTGAAGTAAGTCTGCGAAGAGGACTTGTAAACGAGGCAGAATTGCAGGAATCATATTTCAGGAGGTAGATCGGATTTGCATTTAAAGCATATGAAATGCGGCAGATCTTTGACAGTGATGCACTTGGACAAAAAGTGCGTATACATTTTTTCCTGATTATATTCAGGAAAAAAACGCATATGCCCTTTTTGGCCAACCAAGCACTCGAGCAATGGAAATCTGCACTAAAATGAAGTCTCATTTCCCATTCGTCAAAAGGGCCATCTGAAAAACGTGTAAAATCCAGAAAGGCAGGACAGGCCATGGAGAACAGGGAGCCTTGTTATGCTGATGGGCGGATTGTAAATTGCCAACAGACACTCTGGAGATGTTTATGGTGTATCCTGAAACATCTAAAAAACAAAGCTACAGAGCCTAGGGCACTTCCATTTATGGCCCTATAGCTTAGAAATATTAAAATCAACAAGACACAGCCAACACAAAATTTAAGGCTGCTGTGTTTACAAGAATCTCGAGTCCAGTACAAATTAAGTACCCCCGAAAGAAATAAATGGATAAAGAATTTGTGCTACTTACATACATCGGAATATCACTCAGCAACGAAATCAATGTCATCAGGCCTGTAGCAGCAAATTGAGTGGATTTAAGTATGATGATTCTAAGAGATATATGTTGCATAGAGAAAGATAATTATCATAAGATATCACTAATAGAGGGCGTGTAAACTTGGCTACACATAAACTGAATTACAAAACCGAACAGTCTCACATTTAGATAAACACTTATGCTTGCTTAAGGGGAAAGTTGAGTTGGGGTGCTGTATAAAACCAGAGATTGAAATTAGCACACATACCGTTCCATAAGCCAAATATGTAATAGACAAGACCTACTCTTTGCTCAACGAAATGGACCCATCCATGGTGTATCATCTCACACCTGTTAGAATGGGCATCATCAGAAAATCTACAAACAACAAATGCTGGAGAGTGTGTGGATATAAGGAACCCTCTTCCACTATTGTTGGGAATGTAAATTGATACAGTCACTGTGGAGAGCATTATGGAGTTTCTTATAAAACTAACGATAGAATTACCATACGATACAGCAATCCCACTACTGGGCATATACCCAGACAAAACCATAAATCAAAAAGAGACATTCACCGCAATGTTCATTGCATCACTATTTACAATATCCAGGTAATGGAAGCAACCTAAATGCCCACAGACAGACGAATGCATAAAGATGTGGTACATATATAAAATGGAATATTACTAAGCCATAAAAAGGAATGAAATTGGGTCATTTGTAGAGACGTTGATGGACCTAGAGACTGTCATACAGAGTGAAGTAAGTCAGAAAGAGAAAAACAAAACAAATCTTGTATATTAATGCATATATGTGGAACGTAAAAAAATTGTACAGATGAACCGTTTTGCAAGGCAGAAATAGAGCAACAGATGTAGACAACAAACGCATGGACACCAAGGGAGGAAAGCTGTTGCGGGGGTGGTGGTGGGAGGAGTTGAGAGATTGGGATTGGCATGTATACATTTATATGTATAAAATAGATAACCAATAAGAACCTGCTCTACAAAAAATAAAATAAAATTAAAAAAAATAAAATTAAAAAAAGTAAAACAGAAAAAATATTCTGCCCTTCACATACATGTATTTATATGAATAAATTATTTCCATGCATATATCTGTAAATACAGAAAAGAGGAATAAAATCTACCTTGAACCAAAAATGATAAAAAGAAAAATGAAAACAGAACCCACCAGTTACACAGAGGAAAATCATATCAGGGCACTTGCTCCAGTTGTAAACAATTCTGAAGTTGGTCAGTGGTGGGGAATCATCTCCCATTCAGCCAGCAGGCCCCACGCAACAAGCGTCTTCATCCAAAGCTAAGGGACCATGCTGAGGCATCTGTGAGTAAACATGGGCCGAGCCCCAGGCCAGCTGCTGCTGCAATGTTCCCACCCTTCCCAGGTAAAACACCTGAATATGTACAAGGAGTTGAAAGCCTAGAGGAAGGGCCATGGAACCACATGAGCGACAGCATGCCAGCCGACTTGGTGCCTGCAGGTCAGCCAGGATGGTCCTGGCCCTGGGTGCTCTTCTGGAAGCTTTCCATTTCCCTGCCTGAGATACCCCTGCTGTCCCGGCCCCCACTGCATTCTTCCTTCCTCACCTCTGCCCAGGGAGAAATTCCAGCAGCAGCTACGGGTGACACATCCTCTTCTTTAGCAGGTGGCATCTTGGCAACTGCTGCAGAAAGTCCAGCAGAGCCCCACTCACACTGGGACACCCACAAAGCCGTGGCCTCTCACTCCCTCCCACCAGCCCAGCCCCGAGACTGCTGACAGGGCAGAGAAAATGGCGTCAGGCACAGCTGCAGGGGCTCTTGCTGCCTGGGGCGGTATTTATATTGATCTGAACCCAGGCACACCTGGGGAGGGCTGGCCGGCACGGTCAGGCTTCCCAGGCCAGCCAATAATCACCACTCAGGGGCTCACAGTTGCAGAAAATGGAACTTGCTGAATCGGCCAGCTCCAAGGAACAGGTGTGGGCTCCTGAGAGTCAGGATAGACAAGGGGCTGCAGCTCTGGCTTGTTTTCTAATCATATTATCTGGCCCATGAGTGGGAGACAACTTCAAGAAAACCCTCTCCTAATGAGAGGAACCCAGGTGTCAGGGAGAGGATGGGTGGGTGGTGGGTGGAGACAGAGGCCTGGTGCCCCGGGTGCAGTGGAAGTCTCTGGAAGACCAGGTGGAGGGAGGTCGCACAGAGTGATGCCCAGGGTCACAGACCTGTTGGAGCTGCTGTTTGTTAGTTCAAGTCCTGCTCTGAGGTGCTCTGTGTCAGATCTGAGCGACAGGTGAGCTGGGAGTGCTCTGCAATGAGGCTATGTGCACGGTTCCTGTGTACCCAGCCCTGCCAAGGTACCTGCAAGGGTAGCTCTGTATCCTGGGAGGGGCCTGACCACGAGAGCCCCATGGACTGCAGGGGACTTGCCCAGGGAACCCCATGTCCTGGAAGGGACCTGACCACGAGAGCCCCGTGGGCTGCGGTGGGGGTGGGGTACCTGCTCGGGTGAGCTCCATATCCTGCGATTGGCCTGACCTCGATAGCCCCATGGGCTGCTGGAGTCCTGGTAAAAGATGTAAGGACAGTCGGTGAAGCCACCGAGGATATACCTCCAGTAGTTCCTAAATCCTACAGCCTGCTGGTCATTTTACCAACCACGAGGACTTGGTATTCTGTATTAGTGTTCAATGATGCCTTCTTCTGTATTCCATTAGTCCCAGAGTCACAAGATATTTTGGCTTGTGAGTGGCAGGACTCAACATACAACTAAAACAATACTTCCGGGCCATCTTGCACCAAGGGTTCAAAAATTCCCACACCATCTTTGGGGAAAGCTCAGCTAAAGACCTAAAAGTTCTACTTCTGGAAAAGGAAACACTCCTTCAATATGCAGACGACATTCTGATCATCAGCCCTACTAAGGAGGCCTCTGAACTACCAAGCCAATAAAGGATAGAAGTTGTCCAAGAAGAAGCTCAGATAGCACAGACTACAGTGACCTGCCTGGGCTTAATTCTCACAGAAGGTTGGAGAAGCCCATCCCAGGAAAGGGAAGAAACAATTTACAGCCTTACCCCTTTCTAAAACTAGAAGACAGCTTAGGGGTTCCTGGGGAGGCCAGGGTTTGCTGCTTCTGGATCCCTAACTACAGTCTACTAGCTGGGCCTCTATATGAAACACTGAAAGGAAAAGTTGATGATTCTTTTGAATAGAATCCAGAAGTGGCCTTTCAAGAATGGAAAGAGCAGTCAATTCAGACCCTTGCCCTGGAACTCCCTAATTTAGCTAAACCCTTTGACCTTTACATTCCTGGTGAAAGGTGAATCGCCATTGGAGTATTAGTGCAAAAACTGGGACCACTTGAAATGGAACAATGCAAGAATGCCATCCAGGTAGGATAAACTACGGTCACCAAGGGACTTGGCCCACTGCCACATCTGGCCAAGATACTGGCAGTATCTAAAAACCTGGAAATCAGCAGCCCAAAAGGCCACCTCCCTCCTAAGGGAAACGGACCCCACGTGGTGATCCTAACCCCCAACCATGCCCTGAAGTTGCAGGGTTTGCTCCGTGGGTACACTGACCTCGAGTGTGGAGGCCCTCCAACTCCAACCTCCAGAGAGATAACCGGGAGCAACGGGGCACCATGACAACTCGTGTGATCATCATTTGACCTGGAGTTTCTCTCATAAAACAACAAGAGTGTGTCTCAAAAGAGTAGACTACTGCTTGCAGGACTTGCTGCACCCGGAGGGGAGCTAATAGTCTTGGCGGGGGAACCGTATATCACGCTGTCACCATAGAAAAGCCTACAGACACCGTGATGATGGTGGCCAATAAGACCGGCTGGACTCCTGTTTACTTCAAAAGGCTGTTGACTCAATGGCCATCATGGTCCTTCATCACCACTGACCCTGGACTGTCTGGGAGTTGAGCGGGCAGGGTCCTGACACCTGGTGCTGTTTTTACGTTAATTCAGGGGCCTAATTGAAGAAAGTGCAGACTACTGGTCAGAGCATCTAGGCTGGCAGAAACGGTCAGCCTAAGGTGGCCCAACAAATGTGGGGCGGGGTGAAACTGGACCTCACAGCGTCACTGCACATCTCTTTCCTGGACCCTTAAAGATCATTAGAATCTATAACACTTCCAATACTGGTGCTCAGGCGGACGAGCACGGAGGCAGGAGACCTGGGGACAATCAACGTCACCTGGAGACTGCTGAGAAGAAGTTCTGACACTCGCCCACAAGTGTGAGGGCTCCTAACTCAGCACTGAGCAGTTACAGAAGAAAGGTCTGCACCCTCAGCACTCCAAGAATGAGGAAGGGGACAAAAGGCAGAAGAGAGGTTTGTCCCAGGCAAAGCCCCTTAAAAATCCCTGGGAGATAAAAATAGAATCTGGGCAATAAAATAAAGTCTAACCATTTTTATCCTTTGTGCTTTGTCTAATTTCACGTGCTCCTAGGGTCCCGCATACAGAGGTTCCACACCCGGCACTTCAGACCAGATTTCCTAGTGCAGAATGGCTGGGTCGACACATCAGCTCCTGGGGCCCAGTGCAGACTCTGCGATATAGAGCCTGAGCTGTAGCCAACAGGGCCCTCGAGAGTTCCACCGCTTCCCTCCCACTGACTCTGACAGGATCTCTACACAGCAGCCCAGCCCACAGCCCACAGGGTAGCACATGCTCTCACCTCTCCATTCTCTGATCAAAATATAAAGTTTCCTTTGCTTCTGAACCAAACTCAGTCTCAATCTGTTGGCTCCAGTGACACTGGGCAGGGGGACACTTGTTGGGGTACACTCTGGAGGATCAGTAACAGAAATTGAGAACATTGTAACTTTAATGAACAGATGTGTGAGCCATACTGTAATTAACAGAGAACAGTGTATAAGATGTTATACACTGTTAGAAATAAGATGTTTCTAACACTTCCATTTGATATTTCCATCACTTTCTTATAAGCAAGTTCAGTGAAAATGTTTGTCTTATGTGTCAGGTCAATATTAGAGAAACGAAGTGATTTCTTTCCAAGCATGTACATCTAATAATCTTGCTTAAAGCTTCAGTCTTGTTTTAAATGCTTTTCCATTGAAAATGATACCTCTCTTTCAGCTTCCCCATTTCTGAGAAGTATAAAATCTTATAATTTATTATTACCAAATGGGAAAGGGTGGGAGGAGGGATAAATTAACAGTTTGGGATTAACACATACACAATGCTATGTATAAAATCGATCATCAACAAGGAACTACTGTATAGCACAGGGAACTACACTCAATATTTTTCAATAACCTATAAGGGGAAATGATCTGAAAAAGAATAGATATTTTTATTGACATCATCTATCACTGACAGTTAAAATCGAACATAAGGGAAGCCGGTGGTGAGTGTTTCTGACCCTGAAGACTTCAATCATCTAAAGTTTGGACTCTGCCTACTTCTCAAGGCCCTTAATGAACATATGTGTAGCCATAGCTTAAAAAATCCCCCAGTTTGGGTTGCGGAGAGACACTGATTTTGAAAAAGCCCTGGTGTTCTCCTCACATGAATGGGACCCTTCCTACAGCTAAAACATGCCTGTCACACACAGAGGATGGTATACCGTCTGATCGGGAAGAGTTTGGAAAAGGAATCTCATCTCCTCATCACCTGGTGCTCGGGTTCACCCCTCCAGAGTCTTTACTAACAGTCTCTCCACTTGGAGATGTCAGCACTGTCAACATCCTGTTGTGCACAGTTTGGAATTTGTCCAGAGGATGAATCGGAAGGAGGAGGAACAATGAGAGACAAGTCCTAGGTGTTCAGACAGGCACATGTCACTCTAATTTCCAATCAGGAAGACGAATTAACCAAAGGCTAGGGTTGCCCATGGAAACAGAATAGGGCTTGAGGAAATCCCGCTGCTTTGTGGCCAGTTCCCATAAACACAAGTGGAAAAATGGAACTCAGGGGCACAAAATTCACGAAACTGCAGAGCTCAAAATATCTATCACTGAAAAATGTCTTGAGGAAGGTCAGAAAAAAGGACTTGTAAGCAACAGAGAATGGCAGGAAAGGGATTGGAAGAGGTAGAAAGGACTCGCCATTAAGCACAAGAAAAGGGGCTGAACATTGCCAACATTGCAGTTGGCCAAAAAGGGTGTATGCGTCTTTTTCTGTATAAATTCAAGAAAAGGGCATACACATTTTTAGCCAACCAAACAGGTGGGCACTGGAAATCAATACTACAAAACACATCACTTTGCATCAGTCAGAAGAGCCATCCTCATAAAGCGTAAACACCAGAAATGCAGGACAGGGCAAGGAGAAAAGGGAGCACTGTGAGGCTTATAGTGGAGATGTATGTTGCCAACGTTCACTCTGGATAAGTGTATTGTGTTTACTAAAGCATCTAAAAAATGAGCTACAGAGCACAGGGCACTTGCACTCATGGACGTATATCTTGGGAAAAACAAAAATGGGGAGGACACAGGCACGCCAAAGTTTACTGCCTCTCTGTTTAAAAGATCCTCGACTAGGATATAACATAAATGTCTCTGGAGGGAAAATATGGATAGAGATGAGGTACTTAGGTAGAGTGGAATATTACTCAGCCCGGAAAATAATGAAATATTACCATTTGTAACAACTCCATAGGACTTAAGTATGATCATAAAAAGTCACAAAATACTAAAAGAAAAACACATAAGATATCACTAATACATGGAATATAAACTTGGCTACACATGCACTGAATTACAAAACAGAACAGGGTCTCAAATTAAGGAAACCAACTTATGCTTTCTTATGGAGAAAGGTGAGTTGGGGTGCTGCATAAAACCAGAGATTGAAATTAGCACAGATACCGTTCCAAAAGCCAAATATGTAATAGACAAGACCTACTCCTTGCTCAACGAAGTGGACTCAACACCACATATTCAACACTTAGGAATATACCTGACTAGTAACAACCTTAAAACCCATGGATTTATATGTCTCCATAAGAGAATCAAGCATGTGTACAGCAGCAAAAACGCAGCAGTGAAAATCCGATAAATCCCATTACCAAAATAAATTTTAAACACAAAACAAAATGACAGTGAAATAGACAAGAATTCTTAAATAATTCACTCAGGGCTTGTGATGCAACATGGATTTCCCACATCGACACCCAGAGCTGGTGAGACATAGGGCTGGACACTTCGGGCTGATAGCACTGGTGAGGATTGGTGAGCAAATGCAGACCGTTTGAAGTCATACTGCATGATACCCATTCCATGGGTCCCAACTCTCCAGGTTTAAGCGAATCTTCCGTCAGTTAAAACATACATGGGAAACACAGAGTATGGTCCACCATGTGATTGAGAAAAGTTTTTAAATGCATCTCAGTTTTTGTCCCCTGGTATTCAGGTTCACCATTCCAGACACTTTACTAACACTCTCCCCACTTGGAGAGTCAGTGCCTTTAACCTCCTCTTCGGCACAGTTTGCGATTTCTGCACAAGATGAACAGGAATAGGGAGAACCAAAGAGAGACTAGCTGTAGGTGTCTGCACAGGCAAATGGAATGCTCATTTCCCACAAGGAAGAAGAATTAGCCAAAGGCTCAGCATGCCTGCCGGAACCAGATTAGGGCCTGAAGCAATCCGGTGGTTTTGCGGCCAGCTCACAAGAAAGCTAGCTGAAGAAAGGAGCTCAGGGGCACTGTAAATCACAAACTTACAGAGTTGTAAATGACAGCTATCTTCCAGAAATATATTGAAGTAAGCCTGCAAAGAGGACTTGAAAGCGGGGCAGAATTTCAGGACAGCTATTTCAGGGGATAGACTGGTATTGCACTTAAAGCATAGGAAAAGAGGCAGATCGTCGACAATGATGCACTCGGCCAAAAAGTGCGTATGCGTTTTTTCCTGAATATATTCAGGAAAAAACGTATACGCACTTTTTGGCCAACCAAGCAAGCCTATGAAGGAAATCTGCACTACAATGAAGTCTCACTGCCCCCCGGTCAAAAGGGCCATCTGAAAAAAGTGTAAAATCCAGAAAGGCAGGACAGGCCATGGAGAACAGGGAGCCTTGTTATGCTGATGGACGGGATGTAAATTGCCAACAGCTGCTCTGGAGACGTGTATGGTGTTTCCTGAAACACATAAGAAACGAAGCAACACAGCCTATGGCACTTACACTTATGGTCCTATAGCTTAGGGAAATTAAAATCAAAAACACACAGCCACCCCAAGGTTTGCGACGGCTCTTTTTACAAGAACCTCATCTACGGTACAAGTTAAATATCCCAGAAAGCGAAAAATGGATAAAGAAGTTGTGGTATGTACGTAAAATGGAATATCACTGAGCAATGAAATCTATGTCATCAGGCCCGTAGCGGCATAGTGGCTGGATTCGGGTACGGTGATTCTACGTGAAATAAGTCACACAGAAAGAGAAACATCATTAGGTATGACTAATACACGGGATGTAAACTTGACTACACATGAACTGAATTACAATAGAGAACAGGGTCTCAAATTTAGAAATACAACTTGCGCTTGCTTATGTGGAAAGGTGAGTTGGGGTGCCGGATGAAACCAGAGATTTAAATTAGCACAGATAACGTTCCATAAGCCAAATTTCTAATACACAAGACCTACCCCTTGCTTAAAGAAATGGACTCAACACCACATATTCAACGCCTAGGAATATATCTGAATAGGAAGAAACTTAAAACCCATGGATTTATATGTCTCAGTAAGTGAATCAAATGTGTGTACAGACGGATAAACGCAGCAGTGAAAATCCGATAAATCCCAGTATCAAAATAAATTTCGAAAACAAAACACAATGACAGTGAAATAGAGAGCAATTCTTAAATAATTCAATCAGGGCTTGTGATGCAACCTGGATTTACCACATCTACACACAGAGCTGGGTGAAACATAAAGATGGATACTTCGGGATGATAGAATTGATGAGGTACAGTGAGCAAATGCAGACCTTTTGGTCATACTGCATGGTACCCATTCCATGGGTCCCAACTCTCCAGGTACAAGGGATTCTTCCTTCAGCTAAAACCTGCATGGGAAACCCAGAGCATGGTCCACCGTGTGATTCAGAAACGTTTCTAAATGCATCTTAGTTTTCGTCCCCTGTTTTTCGTGTTCACCATTCCAGACGCTTTACTAACTCTCTCCCCACTTGGAGAGTCAGTGCCTTTAACCTCCTGTTTGGCACAGCTTGCAATTTCTGCGCAAGATAAACAGGAATAGGGAGAACCAATAAGAGACTAGCTGTAGGTGTCTGCACTGGTAAATGTAACGCTCATTTCCCACCAGGAAGAGGAATTAACCAAAGGCTCAGCGTGCCCTGCCATAAACACATTAGGCCTTGAAGCAATAATGGGATTTGTTGCCCAGCTCACAAGAAAGCGAGTTGAAGAAAGAGCTCAGGGGCACTGTAATTCACAAACCTGCAGAGTTATAAGTGACAGCTAACGTCCAAAAATATATTGAAGTAAGCCTGCGAAGAGGACTTGAAAGCGGGGCAGAATTTCAGGGAAACGATTTCAGGGGGTAGACTGGAATTGCACTTAAAGCATAGGAAAAGAGGCAGAACGTCGACAATGATGCACTTGGCCAAAAAGGGCGTATGCGTTTTTTCCTGAATATATTCAGGAAAAAACGCATACGCCCTTTTTGGCCAACCAAGCAAGCCTGTAAAGGAAATCTGCACTACATTGAACTCTCACTACCCCCCGGTCAAAACGGCCATCTGAAAAAAGTGTAAAATCTAGAAAGGCAGGACAGGCCATGGAGAAGAGGGAGCATTGTTTTGCTGATGGGCGGGATGTAAATTGCCAACAGCCACTCTGGAGAAGTGTATGGTGTTTCCTGAAACACGTAAGAAACGAAGAAACACAGCCTATGGCACTTACACTTATGGTCCTATAGCTTAGGGAAATTAAAATCAAAAACACACAGCCGCCCCAAAGTTTGGGACGGCTCTGTTTACAAGAACCTCGTCTACGGTACAAGTTCAATATCCCAGAAAGTGAAAAATGGATAAAGAACTTGTGGTACGTACGTACAATGGAATATCACTCAGCAATGAAATCTCTGACATCAGGCCCGAAGCGGCATACTGAGTGTATTCAGGTACGGTGATACTACGTGAAATATGTCACAGAGAAAAAGAAACATCATAAGATATGACTAATACACGAGATGTAAACTTGATTACACATGAACTGAATTACAATAGAGAACAGGGTTTCAAATTTAGAAAAACAACTTTCGCTTGCTTATGGGGAAAGGTGAGTTAGGGTGCCGCATAAAACCAGAGATTGAAATTAGCACAGATTCCGGCCCATATGCCAAATATATAATAGAAAAGACATACACTAACCTTTACCCGAAGCCTTAACCTAACCCGTTCCCTAATCCTAACCCATACGCTAACACTAACCCGAACCCTAACACGTACGCTCACACTAAACCGTTGTCGTACGGTAACCTGTCCCCTAAATCGTCCTCATCCCCTAACCCTAACCCTAACCACAACCCGTACCATAAAACCTACACTCACCCTAAACCGTTGCTGTACCCTAAACTGTCACCTAAATCGTCCTCGTCCCCTAACCCTAACCCTAAACATAACCCTAAACCTAACCCTTACCCGAAGTCTTATGCTAAACCGTCACCTAATCCTAAACCGTACGCTAAAACTAACCCGTACCCTAACACGTACGCTCAACCTACACTGTTGTCGTATCCTAATCTGTATCCTAAACCGTCCCTGTCCCCTAAACCTAACCCTAACCCTAACCCTTACTCGAAGCCTTCCACTAACACGTCCCCAATCCTAACACGTATGCTAACACTATCCCGTACCCTAACACGTACGCTCAACCTAAACCGTTCTCCTAAACTAACCTGTCCGCTAAACCGTCCCCGTCCCCTAACACTAACCCTAACCCTAACCCTAACTCTAACCCCTACCCAAAGCCTTACACTTACCCGTCCCTTTATCCTAACCCGTAGGCTATCACTAACCCGTACACTAACATGTACGCTCACACTAAACCGTTGTCGTACCCTAACCTGTCCCCTAAACCGTCCCGTCCCCTAACCCTAACTTTAACCATAACCCTAACCCTTACCCGAAGCCTTAAACTAACACGTCCCCTAATCCTAACACGTACGCTAACACTAACATGTACCCAAACATGTACGCTCACCCTAAACCGTTGTCGTACCCTAAACTGTCCCCTAAACGGTCCCCGTCCCATAACCCTAACCCTAGCCCTAACCCTAACACTAACCCTAACCCAAACACTTACCTGAAGCCTTAACCTAACCCATCCCATAATCCTAACCCGTACGCTAACACTAACCCATATCCTAACACGTACGCTCACCCTAAACCGTTGTCGTACCCTAACCTGTCCCCTAAACCGTCGCCGTCACCTAAACCTAACCCTTATCCTAACCCTTACCCGAAGGCTTAACCTAACCCGTCCCCTAATTCTAACCCGTACGCTAAGAGTAACCCGTACCCAAACATGTACGCTCACCCTAAACCGTTGTCGTACCCTAACATGTCCTCTAAACCGTCCCCGTTCCCTAACCCTAACCCTAAATCTTACACGAAGCCTTACCCTAACCCGTCCCCTAAACCTATCACGTTCGCTAACACTAACACATACCCTAACACGTACGCTCACCCTAAACCGTGCTCGTACCCTAACCTGTCCCCTAAACCGTCCCCGTCCACTAACCCTAACCCTAACCCTATCCCTACCCCTTACCTGAAGCCTTACCCTAACCCGTCCCCTAATACTAACCCGTACGCTAACACTAATCCATACCCTAACTTGTACGCTCACACTAAACTGTTGTCATACGCTAACCTGTACCCTAAACCGTCCCCGTCCCCTAACCCTAACCCTAACCCTAACCCTAACCCTTACCCGAAGCCTTACCCTAACCCGTCCCCTAAACCTAACCCGTACGCTAACACTAACCCGTACCCTAACACGTACGCTCACCCTAAAACGTTGTTGTACCATAACCTGTCCCCTAAACCGTCCCTGTCCCCTAACCCTAACCCTAACCCTAACCCTAACCCTTACCCGAAGCCTTACCCTAACCCGTCCCCTAATCCTAACCCGTACGCTAACACTAACCCATATCCTAACACGTACACTCAGCCTAAATCGTTGTCGTAACCTAACCTGTCCCCTAAACCGTCCCCGTCCCCTAACACTAACCCTAACCCTAACCCTAACCCTAACACTTATCCGAAGCCTTACCCTAACCCGTTCCCTAATCCTAAACCGTACGCTAACACTAACCCGTACCCTAACACGTACGCTCACCCTAAACCATTGTCGTACACTAACCTGTCCCCTAAACCGTCCCCGTACCCTAACACTAACCCTAACCCTAACCCTAACCCTAAACCTTACCCGAAGCCTTACCCTAAACCGTCCCCTAATCCTAAACTGTACGCTAACACTAACCCATACCCTAACACGTACGCTCACCCTAAACAGTTGTCGTACTCTAACCTGTCCCCTAAACCGTCCCCGTCCCCTAACGTTAACCCTAAACCTAAGCCTAACACTCACCCTTACCCGAAGCCTTATGCTTAACCGTCCCCTAATCCTAACACGGACGCTAACACTAACCCGTACCCTAACACGTACGCTCACCCTAAACCGTTGTCGTACCCTGAGCTGTCCCTTAAACCATCCCCGTCCCCTAACCCTAACCCTAACCCTAATACTTACCCGAAGTCTTACACTCACCCGACACCTAATCCTAACGCGTACGCTAACACTAACCTGTACCCTAACACGTACGCTCACCCGAAACCGTTGTCGTACCCTAACCTGTCCCATAAACCGTCCCCGTCCCCTAACCATAACCGTAACCCTAAAACTTACCCGAAGCCTTAGACTAACCCGTAGCCTAATCCTAACCCGTACGCTAACCCTAACCCATACCCTAACACGTACGCGCACCCTAAACCATTGTCGTACCTTAACCTGACCCCTAAACCATTCCCGTCCCATAACCCTAACCCTAAACCTAACCGAAAACCTCACCCGAAGCCTTACCCTAACCCGTACCCTAATCCTAACTCGTACTCTAACACTAAACTGTACCCTAACACCTACGCTCACCCTAAACTGTTGTTGTACACTAACCTGTCCCCTAAACCGTCACGGTCCCCTAACCCTAACCCTAACCCTAACCCTAACCCTAACCATTATCCGAAGCCTTACCCTAACCCCTCGCCTAATCCTAACACGTACGCTAACACTAACCCGTACCCTAACACGTACAATCATCCTAAAACATTGTCGTACCCTAAACTGTCCCCTAAACCGTCCCCAACCCCTAATCCTAACACTAACCCTAACCCAAACCCTAACCCTAACCCTTACTCGAAGCCTTACCCTAACCCGTCACATAATCCTAACCCGTACGCTAACACTAACCAGTACCCCAACACGTACCCTCACCCTAAACCATTGTCATACCCTAAACTGTCCCCTAAACCGTCCCCGTCCCTTAACCCTAACCCTAACCCTAACCCTAACCCTAACCCTAACCCTTACCTGAAGCCTTACCCTAACCCGTTCCCTAATCCTAACCCGTATGCTAACACTAACCCGTACCCTAACACGTACGCTCACCCTAAACCATAGTCGTACCCTAACCTGTCCCCTAAACCGTCACCGACCCCTAACCCTAACACTAAACTTAACCGTAAACCTAACCCTTACCCGATGACTTACCATAGCACGTCCCCTAATCCTAACCCGTACGCTAACATTAACCCATACCCTAACACGTTCGCTCACCCTAAACCGTTGTCGTACCCTAACCTGTCCCGTAAACCGTCCCCGTCCCCTAACCCTAACACTAACACTTACCCGAAGTCTTACCCTTACCCGTCCCCTAAACCTAACCCGTACCCTAAAACTAACCAGTACCCTAACACGTACGCTCACCCTAAACAGTTGACGTACCCTAACCTGTCCCCTAAACCGTCCCCATCCCCTAACCCTAACCCTAACCCTAACCCTTACCCGTAGTCTTACCCTAACCCGTCCCCTAATCCGA
The DNA here is from genome assembly GCF_963924675.1 of Phocoena phocoena. Lineage (NCBI taxonomy): Eukaryota > Metazoa > Chordata > Mammalia > Artiodactyla > Phocoenidae > Phocoena > Phocoena phocoena. The sequence continues at coordinate 44,571 of NW_027077670.1, forward strand.
ACCCGTATGCTAACACTAATCTGTACCCTAACACATACGTCCAACGTAAACCATTGTCGTACCCTAACCTGTCCCCAAAACCGTCCCCGTCCCCTAATGCTAACCCTAACCCTAACCCTATCCCTTACCCGAAGCCGTACCCTAAGCCGTCCCCTAATCCTAACCCGTACGCTAACACTAAATCATACCCTAGCATGTACGCTCACCCTAAACCGCTGTTGCACCCTAACGTGACCCCTAAACCGTCCCTGTCCCCTAACCCTAACCCTAACCAAACTCTAACCCTAAACCTAACCCTTACCCGAAGCCTTACCCTAACCCGTCCCCTAATCCTAACACGTACGCTCACACTAAACCATAGTCGTACCCTAACATGTCCCCTAAACCGTCCCCGACCCCTAAACCTAACACTAAACTTAACCCTAACCTTAACCCTCACCCGATGCCTTAAACTAACCCGTCCCCTAATCCTAACCCGTACGCTAACACTGACCCGTACCCTAACATGTAGGCTCACCCTAAACCGTTTTCGTACCCTAACCTGTCCCTTAAACTGTCCCCGTCCCCTAACCCTAACACTAACCCTAAACCTAACCCTTACCCGAAGCCTTACACTAACCCGTCCCCTAATCCTAACCCGTACACTAACACTAATCCATACCCTAACACGTTCGCTCAACCTAAACCTTTGTCTTACCCTAACCTGTCCCCTAAACCGTCCCCTTCCCCTAACCCTAACACTAACCCTTACCCGAAGTTTTACCCTAACCCGTCCCCTAAACCTAACCCGTACGCTAACACTAACCAGTACCCTAACACGTACGCTCACACTAAACAGTTGTCGTACCCTAACCTGTCCCCTAAACCGTCCCCGTCCCCGAACCCTAACTCTAACCCTAATCCTAACCCGTATGCTAACATTAATCCGTACCCTAACACGTACGCCCAACCTAAACCATTGTCGTACCGTAACATGTCCCCAAAACCGTCCCCGTCCCATAACCCTAACCCTAACCCTAACCCTAAACCTTACCCGAAGCCTTACCCTAAGCCGTCCCCTAATCCTAACCCATACACTAACACTAAATCGTACCCTAGCATGTACGCTCACCCTAAACCGCTGTTGCACCCTAACATGTCCTCTAAACTGTCCCTGTCCCCTAACACTAACCCTAACCCAACCCTAACCCTAAACCCAACCCTTACCCGAAGCCTTACCCTAACCCGTCCCCTAATCCTAACCCGTACGCCAACACAAACCCGTACCCTAAGACGTACGCTCAGCCTAAAGCGTTGTCGTACCCTAACCTGTCCGCTAAACCGTCCCCGTCCCCTAACCCTAACGCTAACCTTAAAACTAACCATAAACCTTACACGAAGCCTTACACTAACCCGTCCCGTAATCCTAACCCGTACGCTAACACTAACACATACCCTAACACGTACACTCAGCCTAAACCGTTGTCGTACACGAAACTGTCCCCTAATCCGTCCCCGTCCCCTAACCCTAACCCTAAACCTAACCCTAACCCTAACCCTTACCCGAAGCCTTACCCTAACCCGTCCCCTAATCCTAAACCGTACGCGAACACTAACCCATACCCTAACACGTACACTCACCCTAAACCATTGTCATACACTAACCTGTCCCCTAAACCGTCCCCATCCCCTAACACTAACCCTAACGCTAACTCTAACCCTAACCCTTACCCGAAGCCTTACCCTAAGCCGTTCCCTAATCCTAACACGTACGCTAACACTAACCTGTACCCTAACACGTACGCTCACCCTAAACCTTTGTCTACCCTAACCTGTCCCCTAAACCGCCCCTGTCCCCTAACCCTAACCCTAAACCTAAACCTAACCCTATGCCTAATCATTAGCCTTACCCGAAGCCTTACACTAACCCGTCCAATAATCCTAACCCGTACGCTAACACTAACCCGTACCATAACACGTACGCTAACCCTAAACCGTTCTCGTAACCTAACCTGTCCCCTAAAATGTCCCCGTCCCCTAACACTAACCCTAAACCTAACCCTAACCCTAAACATTACCCGAAGCCTTACCCTAACCCGTTCCCTAAACCTAAGCCGTACGTTTACACTAACCCGTACCCTAACACGTTCGCTCATCCTATACCGTTGTCGTAACCTAACATGACCCCTAAACCGTCCCCATAACCTAACCCTAACCCTAACCCTAGCCCTTACCCGAAGCCTTACCCTAACCCGTCCCCTAATCTTAACATGTACGCTAAAAGTAACCCATACCCTAACACGTACGCTCACCCAAAACTGTTGGCGTACCCAAACCTATCCCCTAAACCGTCCCCGTCCCCTAAACCTAACCCTAATCCTAACCCTAACCCTTACCCGAAGCCTTATCCTAACCCGTCCCCTAATCCTAAATCGTATGCTAACATTAACCCGTACCCTAACACGTACGCTCACACTAAACCCTTTTCGTACCCTAAGCTGTCCGCTAAACCGTCCCTGTCCCCTAACCCTAACCCTAACCCTAAACCTAACCCTAACCCTTACCCGAAGCCTTACGCTATCCCGACCCCTAATCCTAACCCGTACGCTAACACTATCCCGTACCCTAACACGTACGCTCACCCTAAACCGTTGTCGTACCCTAACCTGTCCCCTAAACCGTCCCCGTCCCCTAACCCTAACCCTAACCTTAACCTTAACCCTAAACCTTATCCGAAGCCTTACCCTAAACCATCCCTTAATCCTAACCCGTACGCTAACACTAACCCGTACCCTAACACGTACGCTCACCCTAAACCGTTGTCGTACGCTAACATGTCCCCTAAACCGTCCCCGTCCCCTAACACTAACCCTAACCCTAACCCTAACCCTAACCCTTACCCGAAACCTTACCCTAACACATTCCCTAATCCTAACCCGTACGCTAACACTAACCCGTACCCTAACACGTACGCTCACCCTAAACCGTTGTCGTACCATAACATGTCCCATAAACCGTCCCTGTCCCCTAACCCTAACCCTAACCCTAACCCTAACCCTAACACTTATCCGAAGCCTTAACCTAACCCGTCTCCTAATCCTAACCCGTACGCTAAAACAAACCCATACCCTAACATGTACGATCACACTAAACCTAGTCGTACGCTAACCTATCCACTAAACCGTCCCTGTCCCCTAACCCTAACCCCAACCCTAACCCTAAACGTTACCCGCAGCCTTAACCTAACCCGCGCCCTAAACCTAACCCGTGCACTAACACTAACCAGTACCCAAACACGTACGCTTAACCTAAACCCATGTCGTACACTAACCTGTCCCCTAAACTGTCCCCGTCCTCTAACCCTAACCCTAACCCTAACCCTAACCCTAACCCTAGCCCTTACCCTAAGCCTTACGCTAACCCGTCTCCTAATCCTAACCCGTACGCTAACAGTAACACGTACCGTAACACGTACGCTCACCCTAAACCGTTGTCATAACGTAACCTGTCCCCTAAACCGTTCCCGCCCCCTAAACCTAACCTTAACCCTAACTCTAACCCTAACCCTAACCCTAAACATAGCCCTTACCCGAAGCCTTACCCTAACCCGTCCCCTAATCCTAACCTGTATGCTAACACTAACCCGTACCCTAACACGTACGCTCACCCTAAACCATTGTCGTACCCTAACCTGTCCAATAAACCGTCCGCATCCCCTAACCCTAACCCTAAACCTAACCCTAACCCTAACCCTAACCCTAACCCTAACCCTTACCCGAAGCCTTACACTAACCCGTCCCCTAATCCTAACCCGTACACTAACACTATCCCTTAACCTAACACGTACGCTCACCTTAAACTGTTATCGTACCCTAACCTGTCCCCTAAACCGTCCCCGTCCCCATCTCCTAACCCTAACCCTAAACCTAACCCTAACCCTTACCCGAAGCCTTATTCTTACCCGTCCCCTAATCCTACTCCGTACGTTAACACTAACCCGTACCCTAACACGTACGCTCACCCTAAACCGTTGTTGTACGCTAAACTGTCCCCTAAACCGTCCCCGTCCCCTAACCCTAACACTAACACTAACCCTAATCCTTACCCGAAGCCTTACCCTAACCCGTCCCCTAATACTAACCCGTACGCTAACAATAACACGTACCCTAACATGTACGCTCACACTAAACCATTATCGTACCCTAACCTGTCCCCTAAACCGTCCCCATCCCCTAACCCTAAACCTAACCCTTACCCGAAGCCTTACCCTAACCCGTCCCCTAATCATAACGCGTACGCTAACACTAACCAGTACCCTAACACGTACGCTCACCCTATACCGTTGTCGTACACTAACCTGTCCTCTAAAACGTCCCCATCCCCTAACCCTAACCCTAGCCCTAATTCTATCCCTAACACTTACCCGAAGCCTTACGCTAACCCTTCCCTTAATCCTAACCTGTACGCTAAAACTAACCCATGCCCTAACACGTAAGCTCACCCTAAACCGTTGTCGTACCCTAACCTATCCACTAAACCGTCCCCGTCCCCTAACCCTAACCCCAACCCTAACCCTAACCCTTACCCGCAGCCTTACCCTAACCCGTTCCCTAAACCTAACCCGTACACTAACACTAACAAGTACTCTAACACGTAGGCTTAACCTAAACCCTTGTTGTACACTAACCTGTCCCCTAAACTGTCCCCGTCCTCTAACCCTAACCCTAACCCTAATCCTAACCCTAGCCCTTACCCTAAGTCTTACGCTAACCCGTCCCCTAATCCTAACCCGTACGCTAACAGTAACCCGTACCCTAACACGTACGCTCACCCTAAACCGTTGTCATAACCTAACCTGTCCCCTAAACCGTTCCCGTCCCCTAACCCTAACCCTAACCCTTACCCTTACCCAAAGCCTTACTCTAACCCGTCCACTAATCCTAACGCGTACGCCAAAACTAACACATACCCTAACACGTACGCTCACCTTAAACTATTATCGTACCCTAACCTGTCCCCTACACCTCCTCATCCCCGTCCCCTAACCCTAACCCTATCCCTAAACCTAACACTTACCCGAAGCCTTACCCTAACCCGTTACCCAATCCTACTCCGTACATTAACACTAACCCGTACCCTAACACGTACGCTCACCCTAAACCGCTGTTGTACCCTAAACTGTCCCCTAAACCGTCCCCATCCCCTAACCCTAACCCTAACCCTAACACTTACCCGAAGCCTTACCCTTACCCTCTCCCCTAATCCTACTCCGTACGTTAACACTAACCCGTACCCTAACACGTACGCTCACCCTAAACCGCTGTTGTACCCTAAACTGTCCCCTAAACCGTCCCCGTCCCCTAACCCTAAACCTAACAATAACCCTAAACCTTACCCGAAGCCTTACCCTAACCCATCCCCTAATCCTAACCCGTACGCTAACAATAACCCGTACCCTAACACGTATGCTCACACTAAACCTTTGTCGTACACTAACCTGTCCCCTAAACCGTCCCCGTCCCCTATACCTAACCCTAACCCTAACCCTAACCCTTACCCGAATCCTTACACTAACCCGTCCCCTAATCCTAACGCGTACGCTAACACTAACCAGTACCCTAACACGTACGCTCACCCTCAACCGTTGTCGTACCCTAACCTGTCCCCTAAAACGTCCCCATCCCCTAACCCTAGCCCTAACTCTAACCCTCACCCTTACCCGAAGCCTTACCCTAACCTGTCCCCTAATCCTAACGCGTACGCTAACACTAACCAGTACCCTAACACGTACGACCACCCTAAAACGTTGTCGTACCCTACCCTGTCCCCTAAACCGTGCCCATCCCCTAACCCTAACCCTAACCCTAACTCTAACCCTAACACTTACCCTAAGCCTTACCCTAACCCGTCCACTAATCCTAACCTGTACGCTAACACTAACCCGTACCCTAACACGTACGCTCACCCTAAACCTTTGTCTTACCCTAACCTGTCCCCTAAACCGTCCCCGTACACATCCCCATCCCCTAACCCTAACCCTAACCCTAAATCTAACCCTAACACTTACCCAAAGCCTTACCCTAACCCGTCCGCTAATCCTAACCCGTACGCAAACACTAACCCGTACCTTAACACGTACGCTCACCCTAAACCGTAGTCGTAACCTAACGTGTACCCTAAACCGTCCCCGTCCCCTAACCCTAACCCTAACCCTAACCCTAACCCTTACCCGCAGCCTTACCCTAACCCGTGCCCTAAACCTAACCCGTACACTAACACAAACCAGTACCCTAACACTTATGCTTAACCTAAACCATTGTCGTACACTAACCTGTCCTCTAAACTGTCCCCGTCCTCTAACCCTAACCCTAACCCTAACCCTAAACCTAGCCCTTACCCTAAGCCTTACGCTAAACCGTCCCCTAATTCTAACCCGTACGCTAACAGTAACCCGTACCCTAACACGTACTCTCACCCTAAACCGTTGTCATAACCTAACCAGTCCCCTAAACCGTTCCCGTCCCCTAAGCCTAACCCTAACCCTAACCCTAATCATAACCCTTACCCGAAGCCTTACCCTAACCCGTCCCCTAATCCTAACCTGTATGCTAACACTAACCCGTACCCTAAAATGTACGCTCACCCTAAACCATTGTCGAACCCTAACATGTACCCTAAACCCTCCCCATCCCCTATCCCTAACCCTAAACCTAACCCTAACCCTAACCCGAAACCTTACCCGAAGCCTTACACTAACCCGTCCCCTAATCCTAACCCGTACGCTAACACTAACCCGTACCCTAACACGTACGCTCACCCTTAACCATTGTCGTACCATAACCTGTTCCCTAAACCGTCCCCGTCCCCTAACCCTAACCCTTACCCTAACCCTAACCCTAACCCTTACCCGAATCCTTACCGTAACCCATCCCCTAATCCTAACTCGTACGCTAACACTAACCCATACCCTATCATGTAGGCTCACCCTAAATCGTTGTTGTACAGTAACCTGTCCCCTAAACCATCCCCGTCACCTAACCCTAACCCTAACCCTAACCCTAGCCCTAACCCTTACCCAAAGCCTTACCCTAACCCGTCCACTAATCCTAAGGCATACGCTAAAACTCACCCATACCCTAACACGTACGCTCACCTTAAACTGTTATCGTACCCTAACCTGTCCCCTAAACCGTCCCCGTCCCCGTCCCCTAACCCTAACCCTAAACCTAACCCTAACCCTAACCCTTACCCGAAGCCTTACCCTAAGCCGTCCCCTAATCCTACTCCGTACGTTAACACTAACCCGTACCCTAACACGTACGCTCACCCTAAACCGTTGTTGTACTCTAAACTGTCCCCTAAACCGTCCCCGTCCCCTAACCCTAAGCCTAACGCTAACCCTAAAACTTACCCAAAGCCTTACCCGAACCCGTCCCCTAATCCTAACCCGTAAGCTAACAATAACCCGTACCCAAACACGTATGCTCACACTAAACCATTGTCGTACCCTAACCTGTCCCCTAAACCGTCTCCGTCCCCGTCCCCTAACTCTAAACCTAACCCTAACCCTAGCCCTTACCCTAAGCCTTACGCTAACCCGTCCCATAATCCTAACCCGTACGCTAACAGTAACCCGCACCCTAACACGTACGCTCACCCTAAACCTTTGTCATAAACTAACCTGTCCCCTAAACCGTTCCCGTCCCCTAACCCGAACCCTAATCCTAATCCTAACCATAACCCTTACCCGAAGCCTTACCCTAACCCGTCCCCTAATCCTAACCTGTATGCTAACACTAACCCATACCCTAACATGTACGCTCACCCTAAACCATTGTCGTACCCTAACCTGTCCCCTAAACCGTCCGCGTCCCCTAACCCTAACCCTAACCCTAACCCTAACCCTAACCCTAACCCTAACCCTAACCCTTACCCGAAGCCTTACATTAACCCGTCGCCTAATCCTAACCCGTACGCTAACACTAACCCGTACCCTAATACGTACGCTCACCCTAAACCATTGTCGAAACATAACCTGTTCCCTCTACCGTCCCCGTTACGTAAACCTAACCCTAACCCTAAACCTAACCCTTACCCGAAGCCTTACCCTAACCCTTCCCCTAAACCTAACTCGTACGCTAACACTAACCCATACCCTAACACGTAGGCTCACCATAAAACTTTGTCGTACACTAACCTGTCCCCTAAACCATCCCCGTTCCCTAACCCTAACCCTAACCCTAACTCTAACCCTTACTCAAAGCCTTACCCTAACCCGTCCAATAATCCTAACGCGTACGCTAAAACTAACCGATACCCTAACACGTACGCTCACCTTAAACTGTTATCGTACCCTAACCTGTCCCCTAAACCGTCCCCGCCCCGTCCCCTAACCCTAACCCTAACCCTAACCCTAACCCTTACCCGAAGCCTTACACTAACCCGTCCCCTAATCCTAACGCGTATGCTAACACTAAGCAGTACCCTAACACGTATGCTAACCCTAAACCGTTGTCGTACCCTAACCTGTCCCCTAAAACGTCCCATCCCCTAACCCTAACCCTAGCCCTAACTCTAACCCTAACCCTTACCCGAAGCCTTACCCTAACCCGTCCCCTAATCCTTACGCGTATGCTAACACTAACCAGTATCCTAATACGTACGCTCACCCTAAAACGTTGTCGTACTCTAACCTGTCACCTAAACCTTCCCCATCCCCTAACGCTAACCCTAACCCTAACTCTAACCCTAACACTTACCCGAAGCCTTACCCTAACCCGTCCCTTAATCCTAACCCGTACGCTAACACTAACCCGTACCCTAACACGTACGCTCACCCTAAACCTTTGTCTTACCCTAACCTGTTCCCTAAACCGTCCCCGTCACCATCCCCATCCCCTAACCCTAAGCCTACCCCTAACCCTTACCGAAAGCCTTACACAAACCCGTCCCATAATCCTAACCCGTACGCTAACACTAACACGTAACTTAACACTTACGCTCACCCTAAACCGTTGTCGTAACCTAACGTGTCCCCTAAACCGTCCCCGTCCCCTAACACTAACCCTAACCCTAACCGTAACCCTAACCCTAACCCTTACCCGAAGCCTTACCCTAACACATTCCCTAATCCTAACCCGTACGCTAACACTAACACGTACCCAAACACGTACGCTCACCCTAAACAGTTGTCGTACCCTAACATGTCCCCTAAACCATCCCCGTCCCCTAACCCTAACCCTAACCCTAACCCTAACCCTAATTCTAACCCTTACCCGAAGCCTTACCCTAACCCGTCCCCTAATTCTAAACCGTACGCTAACACTTACCCGTTCCTTAACATGTACACCCACCCTAAAGAGTTGTCGAAATCTAACCGGTCCCCTAAACCGTCCCCATCCCCTAACCCTAAGCCTAACCCTGACCCTAACCCTAAGCCTTACCGGAAGCCTTACCCTAACCCGTCCCCTAATTAACCCGTACGCTAACACTAAAGCGTACCCTAACACGTACCCTCACCCTAAACATTTCTCGTACGCTAACCTGTCCTCCAAACCGTCCCCGTCCCCGAACCCTAACGCTAACCGTAACGCTAAACCTAACACTTACCCGAAGCCTTACCCTAACCCGTCCCTTAATCCTAACCCGTACGCTAACACTAACACGTACCGTAACACGTACACTCACCGTCAACCGTTCTCATACCCTAAACTGTCCCCTAAACCGTCCCCATCACCTAACCCTAACCCTAACACTAACCCTAATCCTTACCCGAAACCTTAGCCTAACCTGTCCGCTAACCCTAACCCGTACGCTAACACTAACCCGCACCCTAACACGTACACTTAACCTAAAACGTTGTCGTACTCTAACATTTCCCATAATCCGTCCCCATCCCCTAACACTAACCCTAAACCTAACCCTAACTCTTACCTGAAGCCTTACCCTAACACATCCCCTATTCCTAACCCGTATGCTAACACTAACCCGTGCCCTAACACGTACGCTCACCCTAAACCGTTGTCGTATCCTAACCGGTCCCCTAAACAGTCCCCGTTCCCTAACCTTAACCCTAACCCTAACCATAACCCTTACCCGAAGCCTTACCCTAACCCGTCCCATAATCCTAACCCGAACGCTTACACTAACCCGTACCCGAACACGTACGCTCACCCTAAACCTTTGTCATACCCTAACCTGTCCCCTAAAAAGTCCCCGTCCCCTAACCCTAACCCTAACCCTAACCCTAACCCTAACCCTTACCCGAAGCCTTACACTAACCCGTCCCTTAATCCTAAACCGTACTCTAACACTAACATATACCCTAACACGTACGCTCACCCTAAACCGTTTTCGTACCCTAAACTGTCCCGTAAACCGTCCCCGTCTCCTAACCCTAACACTAATCCTAACCCTAACCCTAACCCTTACCCGAAGCCTTACACTAACACGTCCCCGAATCCTAAACCGTACGCTAACACTAACCCGTACCCTAACACGTACGCTCACCCTAAACCGTTGTCGAACCCTAACCTGTCCCCTAAACAGTCCCCTTTCCCTAACCTTAACCCTAACCCTAACCCTAACCATAACTCTTACCCGAAGCCTTACCCTAAACCGTACCCTAATCCTAACCCGTACGCTTACACTAACCCGTACCCTAACACGTACGCTCACCCTAAATCTTTGTCGTACACTAACCTGCCCCCTAAACCGTCCCCGTCCTCTAACCCTAACCCTAACACTAACCCTTACCCTAAAACTTACCCAAAGCCTTACCCTAACCCGTCCCCTAATCCTACCCCGTACGCTAACACTAACCCGTACCGTAACACGTACGTTAACCCTAAACAATTGTCGTACCCTAACCTGTCCCCTAAACCGTCCCCGTCCCCGTCTCCTAAACTTAACCTTAAACCTAACCCTAACCCTAACCCTTACCCGAAGACTTACACTAACCCGTCACCTAATCCTAACCTGTACGCTAACATTAACCCTTACCCTAACACGTACGCTCACCCTAAACCGTTGTCGTACCCTAACCTGTCCCCTAAACCATCCCCGTCCTCTAACCCTAACCCTAACCCTAACCCTAACCCTTACTCGAAGCCTTACACTAACCCGTCCCCTAATCCTAACCCGTACGCTAACACTAACCCGTACCCTAACACGTACGTTCACCCTAAACAATTGTCGTACCCTAACCTGTCCCCTAAACCGTCCCCGTCACCGTCTCCTATCCTTAATCTTAACCCTAACCCTAACCCTAACCCTTACCCGAAGACTTACAATAACCCGTCCCCTAATCCTAACCTGTACACTAACACTAACCCTTACCCTAACACGTACGCTTACCCTAAACCGTTGTCATACACTTACCTGTCCCCTAAACCATCCCGGTCCCCTAACCCTAACTCTAACCCTAACCCTAACCCTAACCTTTACCGTAAGCGTTACCCTAACCCGTCCCCTAATCCTAAGCCGTACACTAACACTAACCAGTACCCTAACACGTACGCTCACCCTAAATCGTTGTCGTACACTAACCAGTCCCCTAAACCGTCCCCATCCCGTAACCCTAACCCTAACCCTAACCCTAACCCTAACCCTTACCCGAAGCCTTACACTAACCCGTCCCCTATTCCTAACCCGTACGCTAACACTAAATCGTACCCTAACACGTACGCTCACCCTAAACCGTTGTCATACCCTAACCAGTGCCCTAAACCGTCCCCGTCCCCTAACCCTAACCCGAAATCTTACCCGAATCCTTACCCTAACCCGTCCCCTAATCCTAACCCGTACGCTAACACTAACCCGTACCCTAACACGTACGCTCACCCTAAACTGTTGTCGTACACAAACCTGTCCCCTAAACCGTCCCCATCCCGTAACCCTAACCCTAACGCTAACACTTACCCGAAGCCTTACACTAACCAGTCTCCTAATCCTAACGCGTACCCTAACACTAACTCGTACCCTAACACGTACACTCACCCTAAACCGTTGTCGTACCCTAACCTGTCCCCTAAAACGTCCCCATCCCCTAACCCTAAACCTAACCCTAACCCTAATCCTAAACCTTACCAGAAGCCTTACCCTAACCCGTCCCCTAGTCCTAACCCGTACGCTAAAACTAATCCATAACCTAACACGTACGCTCAAACTAAACCGTTGTCGTACCCTAAACTTTCCCCTAAACCGTCGCCGTCCCCTAAACCTAAACCTAACCCTAACACTAACCCTAACCCTAACCCTTTCCCGAAGCCTTACCCTAACCCGTCTCCTAATCCTAACCCGTACGCTAACACTAAACCATACCCTAACATGTACACTCACCCTAAACCATTGTCATAACAGAACCTGTCTCCTAAAATGTCCCCGTCCCCTAACCCTAACCCTACACCTAATCCTAACTCTTACACTTACCCGAAGCCTTACCCTAACCCGTCCCCTAATCCTAACCCGTACGCTAACACTAACCCGTACCCTAACACGTACGCTCACCCTAAAATTTTGTCGTATCCTAACCTTGCCCCTAACACCACCCCGTCCCCTAACCCTAACCCTATCCCTAACCCTAAACCTTAACTGAATCCTTACCCTAACCGGTCACCTAATCCTAACCCGTACGCTGAAACGAACCCATACCCTAAAACTTATGCTCACCCTAACCCGTTGCCCTACACTAACCTGTCTCCTAAACCGTCCCCATCCCCTAAACCTAAGCCTTACCCTAATCCTAACCCTTACCCGAAGGCTTACACTAACCCGTCCCCTAATCCTAACCCGTATGCTAACACTAACCCGTACCCGAAGACGTACGCTCACCCTAAACCGTTGTCGTGCCCTAACCTGTCCCCTAACCCGTCTCCGTCCCCTAACCCTAACCCTAACCCTAAACCTTACCCGAAGCCTTACCATAACCCGTCCCCTAATCCTAACCCGTACGCTAACACTAACGCGTATCCTAACACGTACGCTCACCCTAAACAGTTGTCGTACCCTAACCAGTCCCCTAAACCGTCCCCGTCCCGTAACCCTAACCCTAACCCTAAACCTAACCCTTGCCCGAAGGCTTACACTAACCCGTCCCCTAATCCTAACCCGTACGCTAACACTAACCCGTACCCTAACAGGTACACTCACCCTAAGCCGTTGTCGTACACTAACCTTTCCCCTAAACCGTCCCCGTCCCCTAACCATAACCCTAACCCTAACCCGAACCCTAACCCTTACCTGAAGGCTTACCCTAACCCGTCCCCTAATCCTAACTCGTACGCTAACACTAACCCTTACCCTAACACGTACGCTCACCCTAAACCCTTGTCGTACCCTAACGTGTCCCCTAAACCGTGCCCGTCCCCTAACCCTACCCCTAACCCTAAACCTAACCATAACCATAACCCTTACCCGAAGCCTTACACTAACCCGTCCCCTAATCCTAACCCGTTCACTAACACTAACCCGTACCCTAACATGTACGCTCACCCTAAACCGTTGGCGTACCCTAACGTGTCCCCTAAACCGTCCCCGTCCCCTAACCATAACCCTAACCCTAACCCTAACCCTAAACCTTACCCGAAGCCTTATCCTAACCCGTCCCCTAAACCTAAACCTTACGCTAACACTAACCCGTACCCTAACACGTATGCTCACCCTAAACCGTAGTCGTACCCTAACCTGTCCCCTAAACTGTCCCCGTCCCCTAACCCAAACCCTAACCCTAACCCTTACCCGAAGCCTTACACTAACCCGTCCCCTAATCCTAACCCGTACACTAACACTAACCAGTACCCTAACACGTACGCTCACCCTAAATCGTTGTCGTACCCTAAACAGTCCCCTAAACCGTCCCCATCACGTAACCCTAACCCTAACCCTAACCCTAACACTAACCCTTACCCGAAGCCTTACCCTAACCCGTCCCCTATTCCTAACCCGTACGCTAACACTAACTCGTACCCTAACACGTACGCTAACCCTAAACCGTTGTCGTACCCTAACCAGTCCCCTAAACCGTACCCGTCCCTTAACCCTAACCCTAAACCTAAACCTTACCCGAATCCTTAACCTAACCCCTCCCCTAATCCTAAACCGTACGCTAACACTAACCCGTACCCTAACACGTACACTCACCCTAAACTGTTGTCGTACACAAACCTGTCCCCTAAACCGTCCCCGTCGCCTAATCCTAACTCTAACCCTAACGCTAACACTTACCCGAAGCCTTACCCTAACCAGTCTCCTAATCCTAACCCGTACCCTAACACTAACTCGTACCCTAACACGTACACTCACACTAAACTGTTGTCGTACCCTAACCTGTCCCCTAAACCGTCCCCATCCCCTAACCCTAAACCTAACCCTAACCCTAACCCTAACCCTTACACGAAGCCTTACCCTAACCCGTCCCCTAGTCCTAACCCGTACGCTAAAACTAACCCATACCCTAACACGTACGCTCAGGCTAAACCGTTGTCATACCCTAAACTGTCCCCTAAACCATCGCCATCACATAAACCTAACCCTAACCCTAACACTAACCCTAACCCTAAACCTTACCCGAAGCCTTACCCTAACCCGTCCCCTAATTGTAACCCGTACGCTAACACTAACCCATACCCTAAAACGTACGATCACCCTAAACCATTGTCGTACCCTAACCTGTCCCCTAAAACGTCCCCGTCCCCTAAACCTAACCCTTACCCTAAACCTAACCCTTACGCGAAGGCTTACCCTAACCCGTCCCATAATCCTAAACCGTACACTAACACTAACCCGTACCCTAACACGTACGCTCACCCTAAACTGTTGCCGTACCCTAACCTGTCCCCTAAACCGTGCCCATCCCCTAACCCTAACCCTAACCCTAAACCTAACCCTAACCTAACCCTTACCCGAAGCCTTACCATAACCCGTCCCCTAATCCTAACCCGTTCACTAACAATAACCCGTACCCTAACACGTACGCTCACCCTAAACCGTTGGCGTACACTAACGTGTTCCCTAAACCGTCCCCGTCCCCTAACCATAACCCTAACCCTAACCCTAACCCTAAACCTTACCCGAAGCCTTATCCTAACCCGTCCCCTAAACCTAACCCTTACGCTAACACTAACCCGTACCCTAACATGTATGCTCACCCTAAATCGTTGTCGTACCCTAACCTGTCCCCTAAACTGTCCCCGTTCCCTAACCCTAACCCTAACCCTAACCCTTACCCGAAGCCTTACACTAACCCGTCCCCTAATCCTAACCCGTACACTAACACTAACCAGTAGCCTAACACGTACGCTCACCCTAAATCGTTGTCGTACACTAACCAGTCCCCTAAACCGTCCCCATCACGTAACCCTAACCCTAACCCTAACCCTAACACTAAGCCTTACCCGAAGCCTTACCCTATCCCGTCCCCTATTCCTAACCTGTACGCTAACACTAACTCGTACCCTGACACGTACGCTCACCCTAAACCGTTGTCATACCCTAACCAGGCCCCTAAACCGTCCCCGTCCCTTAACCCTAACCCTAACCCTAAGCCTTACCCGAATCCTTAACCTTACCCCTCCCCTAATCCTAACCCGTACGCTAACACTAACCCGTACCCTAACACGTACGCTCACCCTAAACTGTTGTCGTACACAAACCTATCCCCTAAACCGTCCCCGTCGCCTAATCCTAAATCTAACCCTAACGCTAACACTTACCCGAAGACTTAAACTAACCCGTCTCCTAATCCTATCCCGTACCCTAAAACTAACTCATACCCTAACACGTACACTCACCCTAAACCGTTGTTGTACCCTAACCTGTCGCCTAAACCGTCCCCATCCCCTAACCCTAAACCTAACCCCAACCCTAACCCTAACCCTTACACAAAGCCTTACCCTAACCCGTCCCCTAGTCCTAACCCGTACCCTAAAACTAACCCATACCCTAACACGTACGCTCAGGCTAAACCGTTGTCGTACCCTAAACTGTCCCCTAAACCATCACCGTCCCCTAAACCAGCCCTAACCCTAACACTAACCCTAACCCTAAACCTTACCCGAAGCCTTACCCTAACCCGTCCCCTAATCGTAACCCGTACGCTAACACTAACCCATACCCTAAAACGTACGATCACCCTAAACCATTGTCGTACCCTAACCTGTCCCCTAAAACGTCCCCGTCCCCTAACCCTAACCCTAACCCTTACGCTAAACCTAACCCTTACCCGAAGGCTTACCCTAACCCGTCCCCTAATCCTAACCCGTACGCTAACACTAACCCGTACCCTAACACGTACGCTCACCCTAATCCGTTGTCGTACCCTAACCTGTCCCCTAAACCGTGCCCATCATCTAACCCTAACCCTAACACTAAACCTAACCCTAACCCTAACCCTTACCCGAAGCCTTACCGTAAACCGTCCCCTAATCCTAACCCGTACGCTAACACTAAGCCGTACCCTAACACGTACACTCACCCTAAACCGTTGTCCTAACCTAACGTGTCCCCTAAACCGTCCCCGTCCCCTAATCATAACCCTAACCCTAACCCTAAACCTAACCCTTACCCGAAGCCTTATCCTAACTGGCCCCCTAATCCTAACCGTTACGCTAACACTAATCCGTACCCTAACACGTACGCTCACCCTAAACCGTTGTCGTACCCTAACCTGTCTCCTAAATTGTCCCCGTCCCCTAACCCTAACCATAACCCTAACCCTAAACCTTACCCAAAGCCTTACCCTAACCCGTCCCCTATTCCTAACCCGTACGCTAACACTAACTCGTACCCTAACACGTACGCTAACCCTAAACCGTTGTCGTACCCTAACCAGTCCCCTAAACCGTCCCCGTCCCTTAACCCTAACCCTAACCCTAAACCTTACCCGAATCCTTAACCTAACCGCTCCCCTAATCCTAACCCGTATGCTAACACTAACCCGTACCCTAACACGTACGCTCACCCTAAACTGTTGTCGTACACAAATCTTTCCCCTAAACCGTCCCCGTCGCCTAATCCTAATTCTAACCCTAACGCTAACACTTACCCGAAGACTTACCCTAACCAGTCTCGTAATCCTAAACCGTACCCTAACCCTAACTCGTACCCTAACACGTACACTCACCCTAAACCGTTGTCGTACCCTAACCTGTCCCCTAAACCCTCCCCGTCCCGTAACCCTAACCCTAACCC
Source organism: Phocoena phocoena (assembly GCF_963924675.1). Classification (NCBI taxonomy): domain Eukaryota; kingdom Metazoa; phylum Chordata; class Mammalia; order Artiodactyla; family Phocoenidae; genus Phocoena; species Phocoena phocoena. Next base: position 61,737 of record NW_027077670.1, read on the forward strand.
TAACCTAAACCTAACCCTTACCCGAAGGCTTACACTAACCCGTCCCCTAATCCTAACCCGTACGTTAACATTAACCCGTACGCTAACACGTGCACTCACCCTAAACCGTTGTCGTACCCTAAAGTTTCCCCTAAACCGTCCCCGTCACCTAACCATAACCCTAACCCTAACCCTAACCCTAACCCTTACCCGAAGGCTTACCCTAACTCGTCCCCTAATCCTAACTCGTACGCTAACACTAACCCTTACCCTAACACGTACGCTCACCCTAAACCCTTGTTGTGCCCTAACCTGTCCCCTAAACCGTTCCCGTCCCATAACCCTACCCCTAACCCTAAACCTAACCCTAACCATAACCCTTACCCGAAGCCTTACCCTAATCTGTCCCCTAATCCTAACCCGTTCACTAACACTAACCCGTACCCTAACACATACGCTCACCCTAAACCCTTGTCGTACACTAACCTGTCCCCTAAACCGTCCCCGTCCCCTAACCATAACCCTAACCCTAACCCTAACCCTTACCCGAAGCCTTATCCTAACCCGTCCCCTAATCCTAACCCTTACGCTAACACTAACCCGTACCCTAACACGTACGCTCACCCTAAACCGTTGTCGTACCCTAACCTGTCCCCTAAACCGTCCCCGTCCCCTAACCCTAACCCTAACCCTAACCCGAAGCCTTACCCTAACCCGTCCCCTAATCCTACCCCGTACACTAAAACTAACCAGTACCCTAACACGTACGCTCACCCTAAATCGTTGTCGTACCGTAACCAGTCCCCTAAACCGTCCCCATCACTTAACCCTAACACTAACCCTAACGCTAACACTTACCCGAAGCCTTACCCTAAACAGTCTCCTAATCCTAACCCGTACCCTAACACTGACTCGTACCCTAACACGTACACTCACCCTAAACCGTTGTCATACCCTAACCTGTCACCTAAACCGTCCCCATCCCCTAACCCTAACCCTAACCCTAACCCTAACCCTTACCGGAAGCCTTACCCTAACCCGTCCCCTACTCCTAACTCGTACGCTAAAACTAACCCGTACCCTAACACGTACGCTCACACTAAACCGTTGTCGTACCCTATACTGTCCCCTAAACCATCGCCGTCCCCTAAACCTAACCCTAACCCTGACACTAACCCAAACCCTAAACCTTACCTGAAGCCTTACCATAACCCGTCCCCTAATCCTAACACGTACGCTAACACTAACCCATACCCTAAAACGTACGATCACCCTAAACCATTGTCGTACCAGAACCTGTCCCCTAAACGGTCCCCGTCCCCGTCCTCTAACCCTAAACCTAACCCTAACCCTAACCCTTACCCGATGCCTTACCCTAACTCGTCCGCTAATCCTAACCCATATGCTAACACTAACCCGTACCGTAACACGTACACTCACCCTAAACCGTTGTCGTACCCTAACCTCTCCCCTAAACCATCACAGTGCCCTAACCCTAACCCTAACCCTAACCCTAACACTTACCCGAAGCCTTACCCTAACCCGTTCCCTATTCCTAACCCGTACCCTAACACTAACCCGTACCCTAACACGTACACTCACCCTAAACCGTTGTCGAACCCTAAAATGTCCCCTAAACTGTCCCCGTCCCCTAACCCTAACCATAAACCTAAACCTAACCCTTTCCTGAAGCCTTACACTAAACCGTCCCCTAATCCTTACCCGCACGCTAACACTAACCCGTACCCTAACACGTACGGTCACCCTAAACCATTGTCATACACTAAACTGTCCCCTAAACCGTCCCCATCCCCTAACCCTAACCCTAACCCTAACCCTAACCCTAACCCTAACCCTAACACTTACCCGAAGCCTTACCCTAACCAGTCCCCTAATCCTAACCCGTACGCTAACACTATCCCGTACCCTAACACGTATGCTCACCCTAAACCGTTGTCGTACACTAACCTGTCCCCTAAACCGTCCCGGTCCCCTAACCCTAACCCTAACCCTAACCCTAAACCTAACCCTTACCCGAAGCCTTACCCTAACCCGTCCCCTAATCCTAACCCGTACGCTAACACTAATCCGTACCCTAACACGTACGCTCACCCAAAACCGTTGTCGTACCCTAACCTGTCCCCTAAACCGTCCCCGTCCCTGTCCCCTAACCCTAACCCTAACCCTAACCCTTACCTGAAGCCTTACCCTAACCCGTCCCCTAATCCTAACCCGTACACTAACACTAACCAGTACCCTAACACGTACGCTCACACTAAATCGTTGTCGTACCCTAACCAGTCCCCTAAACCGTCCCCATCATGTAACCCTAACCCTAACCCTAACCCTAACACTAAACCTTACCCGAAGCCTTGCCCTAACCCGTCCCCTATTCCTAACCCGTACGCTAACACTAACTCGTACCCTAACACGTACGCTCACCCTAAACCGTTGTCGTACCCTAACCAGTCCCCTAAACCGTCCCCTTCCCTTAACCCTAACCCTAACCCTAAAAATTACCCGAATCCTTAACCTAACCCCTCCCCTAATCCTAACCCGTACGCTAATACTAACCCGTACCCTAACACGTACGCTCACCCTAAACTGTTGTCGTACACAAACCACTCCCCTAAACCGTCCCCGTCGCCTAATCCTAACTCTAACCCTAACGCTAACACTTACAAGAAGCCTTACCATAACCAGTCTCCTAATCCTAACCTGTACCCTAACACTAACTCGTACCCTAACATGTACACTCACCCTAAACCGTTGTCGTACACTAACCTGTCCCCTAAACCGTCCCCATTCCCTAACCCTAAACCTAACCCTAACCCTAACCCTAACCCTTACACGAAGCCTTACCCTAACCTATCCCCTAGTCCTAACCCGTACGCTAAAACTAAACCGTACCCTAACACGTACGCTCAGGCTAAACCGTTGTCGTTCCCTAAACTGTCCCCTAAACCATCGCCATCCCCTAAACCTAACCCTAACCCTAACACTAAAACTAACCCTAAAACTTACCCGAAGCCTTACCCTAACCCGTCCCCTAATCCTAACCCGTACGCTAACACTAATCCGTACCCTAACACGTACGCTCACCCTAAATCGTTGTCGTACCTTAACCTGTCCCCTAAACCGTTCCCGTCCCCGTCCCCTAACCCTAAACCTAACCCTAACACTTACCCGAAGCCTTACCCTAACCCGTCCCCTAATCCTAACATGTACGCTAACACTAACCCGTACCCTAAAATGTACGCTCACCCTAAACCGTTGTCGTACCATAACCTGTCCCCTAAACCGTCCCCGTCCCCATTCCCTAACCCTAACCCTAACCCTAACCCTTACACGAAGCCTTACCCTAACCCGTCCCCTAATCCTAACCCGTACGCTAATACTAACCCATACCCTAACACGTACGCTCACTCTAAACCGTTGTCTTACCCTAACCTGTCCACTAAACCGTCCCCGTCGCCTAACCCTAACCCTAACCCTAACCCTAACCATTGCCCGAAGCCTTACCCTAACCCGTCCCCTAATCCTAACCCGTACGCTAACACTAACCCGTACCCTAACACGTACGCTCACCCTAAACCGTTGTCGTACCATAACCTGTCCCCTAAACCGTCCCCGTCCCCGTCCCCTAAACCTATCCCTAACCCTAACCCTTACCCGAAACCTTGCCCTAACCCGCCCCTAATCCTAACACGTACGCTACCACTAACCCATACCCTAACACGTACGCTCAACCTAAACCGTTGTCCTACCTTAACCTGTCCGCTAAACCGTCCCCATCCCCTAACCCTAACCCTAAACCGAAATCTAAACCTAAACCTTACCCGAAGCGTTACCCTAACCCGTCTCCTAATCCTAACACATACGCTAACACTAACCCGTACCCTAACACATAAGCTCACCCTAAACCGTTGTCATACCCTAACCTGTCCAGTAAAACGTCCCCGTCCCCTAACCCTAACCCTAACCCTAACCCTAAGCCTTACCCGAAGGCTTACCCTAACCCGTCCCCTAATCCTAACCGTACGCTAACACTAACCCGTACCCTAACACGTACGCTCACCCTAAACCGTTGTTGTACCCTAACCTGTCCCCTAAACCGATCCCGTCCCCTAAACCTAACCCTAACCCTTACCCGAAGCCTTAGCTTAACCTGTCCCCTAATCTTAACCCGTACGCTAACACTAACCCGTACCCTAATACGTACGCTCACCCTAAACCGTTGTCGTACTCTAACCTGTCCCCTAAACCGTCCCCGACCCTTAACCCAAACCCTAACCCTAACCCTAACCCTAATCCTTACCCGAAACCTTACCCTATCCCGTCCCTTAATCCTAACCCGTACGCTAAAACTAACCTGTACCCTAACACGTACGCTCACCCTAAACCGTTGTTGTAACCTAACCTCACCCCTAAACTGTCCCCGTCCCCTAAACCTAACCCTAACCCTAACCCTAACCCTAACACTTACCCGAAGCCTTACCCTAACTCGTCCCCTAATCCTAAAACGTACACTAACACTAACCCGTACCAAACACGTACGCTCACCCTAAACTGTTGTCGTACACAAACCTGTCCCCTAAACCGTCCCCGTCGCCTAATCCTAAATCTAACCCTAACGCTAACACTTACCCGAAGACTTAAACTAACCCGTCTCCTAATCCTATCCCGTACCCTAAAACTAACTCATACCCTAACACGTACACTCACCCTAAACCGTTGTTGTACCCTAACCTGTCGCCTAAACCATCCCCATCCCCTAACCCTAAACCTAACCCCAACCCTAACCCTAACCCTTACACAAAGCCTTACCCTAACCCGTCCCCTAGTCCTAACCCGTACCCTAAAACTAACCCATACCCTAACACGTACGCTCAGGCTAAACCGTTGTCGTACCCTAAACTGTCCCCTAAACCATCACCGTCCCCTAAACCAGCCCTAACCCTAACACTAACCCTAACCCTAAACCTTACCCGAAGCCTTACCCTAACCCGTCCCCTAATCGTAACCCGTACGCTAACACTAACCCATACCCTAAAACGTACGATCACCCTAAACCATTGTCGTACCCTAACCTGTCCCCTAAAACGTCCCCGTCCCCTAACCCTAACCCTAACCCTTACGCTAAACCTAACCCTTACCCGAAGGCTTACCCTAACCCGTCCCCTAATCCTAACCCGTACGCTAACACTAACCCGTACCCTAACACGTACGCTCACCCTAATCCATTGTCGTACCCTAACCTGTCCCCTAAACCGTGCCCATCATCTAACCCTAACCCTAACACTAAACCTAACCCTAACCCTAACCCTTACCCGAAGCCTTACCGTAAACCGTCCCCTAATCCTAACCCGTACGCTAACACTAACCCGTACCCTAACACGTACACTCACCCTAAACCGTTGTCCTAACCTAACGTGTCCCCTAAACCGTCCCCGTCCCCTAATCATAACCCTAACCCTAACCCTAAACCTAACCCTTACCCGAAGCCTTATCCTAACTGGTCCCCTAATCCTAACCGTTACGCTAACACTAATCCGTACCCTAACACGTACGCTCACCCTAAACCGTTGTCGTACCCTAACCTGTCTCCTAAATTGTCCCCGTCCCCTAACCCTAACCATAACCCTAACCCTAAACCTTACCCAAAGCCTTACCCTAACCCGTCCCCTATTCCTAACCCGTACGCTAACACTAACTCGTACCCTAACATGTACGCTAACCCTAAACCGTTGTCGTACCCTAACCAGTCCCCTAAACCGTCCCCGTCCCTTAACCCTAACCCTAACCCTAAACCTTACCCGAATCCTTAACCTAACCGCTCCCCTAATCCTAACCCGTATGCTAACACTAACCCGTACCCTAACACGTACGCTCACCCTAAACTGTTGTCGTACACAAATCTTTCCCCTAAACCGTCCCCGTCGCCTAATCCTAATTCTAACCCTAACGCTAACACTTACCCGAAGACTTACCCTAACCAGTCTCGTAATCCTAAACCGTACCCTAACCCTAACTCGTACCCTAACACGTACACTCACCCTAAACCGTTGTCGTACCCTAACCTGTCCCCTAAACCCTCCCCGTCCCGTAACCCTAACCCTAACCCTAACCTAAACCTAACCCTTACCCGAAGGCTTACACTAACCCGTCCCCTAATCCTAACCCGTACGTTAACATTAACCCGTACGCTAACACGTACACTCACCCTAAACCGTTGTCGTACCCTAAAGTTTCCCCTAAACCGTCCCCGTCACCTAACCATAACCCTAACCCTAACCCTAACCCTAACCCTTACCCGAAGGCTTACCCTAACTCGTCCCCTAATCCTAACTCGTACGCTAACACTAACCCTTACCCTAACACGTACGCTCACCCTAAACCCTTGTTGTGCCCTAACCTGTCCCCTAAACCGTTCCCGTCCCATAACCCTACCCCTAACCCTAAACCTAACCCTAACCATAACCCTTACCCGAAGCCTTACCCTAATCTGTCCCCTAATCCTAACCCGTTCACTAACACTAACCCGTACCCTAACACATACGCTCACCCTAAACCCTTGTCGTACACTAACCTGTCCCCTAAACCGTCCCCGTCCCCTAACCATAACCCTAACCCTAACCCTAACCCTTACCCGAAGCCTTATCCTAACCCGTCCCCTAATCCTAACCCTTACGCTAACACTAACCCGTACCCTAACACGTACGCTCACCCTAAACCGTTGTCGTACCCTAACCTGTCCCCTAAACCGTCCCCGTCCCCTAACCCTAACCCTAACCCTAACCCGAAGCCTTACCCTAACCCGTCCCCTAATCCTACCCCGTACACTAAAACTAACCAGTACCCTAACACGTACGCTCACCCTAAATCGTTGTCGTACCGTAACCAGTCCCCTAAACCGTCCCCATCACTTAACCCTAACACTAACCCTAACGCTAACACTTACCCGAAGCCTTACCCTAAACAGTCTCCTAATCCTAACCCGTACCCTAACACTGACTCGTACCCTAACACGTACACTCACCCTAAACCGTTGTCATACCCTAACCTGTCACCTAAACCGTCCCCATCCCCTAACCCTAACCCTAACCCTAACCCTAACCCTTACCGGAAGCCTTACCCTAACCCGTCCCCTACTCCTAACTCGTACGCTAAAACTAACCCGTACCCTAACACGTACGCTCACACTAAACCGTTGTCGTACCCTATACTGTCCCCTAAACCATCGCCGTCCCCTAAACCTAACCCTAACCCTAACACTAACCCAAACCCTAAACCTTACCTGAAGCCTTACCATAACCCGTCCCCTAATCCTAACACGTACGCTAACACTAACCCATACCCTAAAACGTACGATCACCCTAAACCATTGTCGTACCAGAACCTGTCCCCTAAACGGTCCCCGTCCCCGTCCTCTAACCCTAAACCTAACCCTAACCCTAACCCTTACCCGATGCCTTACCCTAACTCGTCCGCTAATCCTAACCCATATGCTAACACTAACCCGTACCGTAACACGTACACTCACCCTAAACCGTTGTCGTACCCTAACCTCTCCCCTAAACCATCACAGTGCCCTAACCCTAACCCTAACCCTAACCCTAACACTTACCCGAAGCCTTACCCTAACCCGTTCCCTATTCCTAACCCGTACCCTAACACTAACCCGTACCCTAACACGTACACTCACCCTAAACCGTTGTCGAACCCTAAAATGTCCCCTAAACTGTCCCCGTCCCCTAACCCTAACCATAAACCTAAACCTAACCCTTTCCTGAAGCCTTACACTAAACCGTCCCCTAATCCTTACCCGCACGCTAACACTAACCCGTACCCTAACACGTACGGTCACCCTAAACCATTGTCGTACACTAAACTGTCCCCTAAACCGTCCCCATCCCCTAACCCTAACCCTAACCCTAACCCTAACCCTAACCCTAACCCTAACACTTACCCGAAGCCTTACACTAACCAGTCCCCTAATCCTAACCCGTACGCTAACACTATCCCGTACCCTAACACGTATGCTCACCCTAAACCGTTGTCGTACACTAACCTGTCCCCTAAACCGTCCCGGTCCCCTAACCCTAACCCTAACCCTAACCCTAAACCTAACCCTTACCCAAAGCCTTACCCTAACCCGTCCCCTAATCCTAACCCGTACGCTAACACTAATCCGTACCCTAACACGTACGCTCACCCAAAACCGTTGTCGTACCCTAACCTGTCCCCTAAACCGTCCCCGTCCCTGTCCCCTAACCCTAACCCTAACCCTAACCCTTACCTGAAGCCTTACCCTAACCCGTCCCCTAATCCTAACCCGTACACTAACACTAACCAGTACCCTAACACGTACGCTCACACTAAATCGTTGTCGTACCCTAACCAGTCCCCTAAACCGTCCCCATCATGTAACCCTAACCCTAACCCTAACCCTAACACTAAACCTTACCCGAAGCCTTGCCCTAACCCGTCCCCTATTCCTAACCCGTACGCTAACACTAACTCGTACCCTAACACGTACGCTCACCCTAAACCGTTGTCGTACCCTAACCAGTCCCCTAAACCGTCCCCTTCCCTTAACCCTAACCCTAACCCTAAAAATTACCCGAATCCTTAACCTAACCCCTCCCCTAATCCTAACCCGTACGCTAATACTAACCCGTACCCTAACACGTACGCTCACCCTAAACTGTTGTCGTACACAAACCACTCCCCTAAACCGTCCCCGTCGCCTAATCCTAACTCTAACCCTAACGCTAACACTTACAAGAAGCCTTACCATAACCAGTCTCCTAATCCTAACCTGTACCCTAACACTAACTCGTACCCTAACATGTACACTCACCCTAAACCGTTGTCGTACACTAACCTGTCCCCTAAACCGTCCCCATTCCCTAACCCTAAACCTAACCCTAACCCTAACCCTAACCCTTACACGAAGCCTTACCCTAACCTATCCCCTAGTCCTAACCCGTACGCTAAAACTAAACCGTACCCTAACACGTACGCTCAGGCTAAACCGTTGTCGTACCCTAAACTGTCCCCTAAACCATCGCCATCCCCTAAACCTAACCCTAACCCTAACACTAAAACTAACCCTAAAACTTACCCGAAGCCTTACCCTAACCCGTCCCCTAATCCTAACCCGTACGCTAACACTAATCCGTACCCTAACACGTACGCTCACCCTAAATCGTTGTCGTACCTTAACCTGTCCCCTAAACCGTCCCCGTCCCCGTCCCCTAACCCTAAACCTAACCCTAACCCTTACCCGAAGCCTTACCCTAACCCGTCCCCTAATCCTAACATGTACGCTAACACTAACCCGTACCCTAAAATGTACGCTCACCCTAAACCGTTGTCGTACCATAACCTGTCCCCTAAACCGTCCCCGTCCCCATTCCCTAACCCTAACCCTAACCCTAACCCTTACACGAAGCCTTACCCTAACCCGTCCCCTAATCCTAACCCGTACGCTAATACTAACCCATACCCTAACACGTACGCTCACTCTAAACCGTTGTCTTACCCTAACCTGTCCACTAAACCGTCCCCGTCGCCTAACCCTAACCCTAACCCTAACCCTAACCATTGCCCGAAGCCTTACCCTAACCCGTCCCCTAATCCTAACCCGTACGCTAACACTAACCCATACCCTAACACGTACGCTCAACCTAAACCGTTGTCCTACCTTAACCTGTCCGCTAAACCGTCCCCATCCCCTAACCCTAACCCTAAACCGAAATCTAAACCTAAACCTTACCCGAAGCGTTACCCTAACCCGTCTCCTAATCCTAACACATACGCTAACACTAACCCGTACCCTAACACATAAGCTCACCCTAAACCGTTGTCATACCCTAACCTGTCCAGTAAAACGTCCCCGTCCCCTAACCCTAACCCTAACCCTAACCCTAAGCCTTACCCGAAGGCTTACCCTAACCCGTCCCCTAATCCTAACCGTACGCTAACACTAACCCGTACCCTAACAGGTACGCTCACCCTAAACCGTTGTTGTACCCTAACCTGTCCCCTAAACCGATCCCGTCCCCTAAACCTAACCCTAACCCTTACCCGAAGCCTTAGCTTAACCTGTCCCCTAATCTTAACCCGTACGCTAACACTAACCCGTACCCTAATACGTACGCTCACCCTAAACCGTTGTCGTACTCTAACCTGTCCCCTAAACCGTCCCCGACCCTTAACCCAAACCCTAACCCTAACCCTAACCCTAATCCTTACCCGAAACCTTACCCTATCCCGTCCCCTAATCCTAACCCGTACGCTAAAACTAACCTGTACCCTAACACGTACGCTCACCCTAAACCGTTGTTGTAACCTAACCTCACCCCTAAACTGTCCCCGTCCCCTAAACCTAACCCTAACCCTAACCCTAACCCTAACACTTACCCGAAGCCTTACCCTAACTCGTCCCCTAATCCTAAAACGTACACTAACACTAACCCGTACCAAACACGTACGCTCACCCTAAACCGTTGTCGTACCCTAACCTGTCCCCTAAATCGTCCCCGTCCCCTAACCCTAACCGTAAACCTAACCCTAACCCTAACTCGAAGCCTTACTCTAACCCGTCCCCTAATCCTAACGCGTATGCTGACACTAACCCGTACCCTAACACATACGCTCACTCTAAACAGTTGTCGTACCCTAACCTGTCCCCTAAACCGTCCCGGTCCCCTAACCCTAACCCTAACCCTAACCCTAAACCTAACCCTTACCCGAATCCTTACCCTAACCCGTCCTCTAATCCTAACCCGTACGCTAACACTAACCCGTACCCTAACACATACGTTCAACCTAAACCATTGTCGTACACTAACCTGTCCCCTAAACCGACCCCGTCCCCTAACCCTAACCCTATCCCAAACCCTAAACCTAACCCTTACCCGAAGCCTTAACCTAACCCGACCCCTAATCCTAACCCGTACGCTAACACTAACCCGTACCCTAATACGTACGATCAACCTAAACCGTTGTTGTACACTAACCTTTCCCCTAAACCGTCCCCATCACGTAACCCTAACACTAACCCTATCGCTAACACTTACCCGAAGCCTTACCCTAAACAGTCTCCTAATCCTAACCCGTACCCTAACACTGACTCGTACGCTAACACGTACACTCACCCTAAACCGTTGTCATACACTAACCTGTCACCTAAACCGTCACCATCCCCTAACCCTAACCCTAACCCTAACCCTAACCCTTACCGGAAGCCTTACCCTAACCCGTCCCCTAGTCCTAATTCGTACGCTAAAACTAACCCGTACCCTAACACGTACGCTCACACTAAACCGTTGTCGTACCCTATACTGTCCCCTAAACCATCGCCGTCCCCTAAACCTAACCCTAACCCTAACACTAACCCTAACCCTAAACCTTACCCGAAGCCTTACCCTAAACCGTCCCCTAATCCTAACACGTACGCTAACACTAACCCATACCCTAAAACGTACGATCACCCTAAACCATTGTCGTACCAGAACCTGTCCCCTAAACGGTCCCCGTCCCCGTCCTCTAACCCTAAACCTAACCCTAACCCTAACCCTTACCCGATGCCTTACCCTAACCCGTCCGCTAATCCTAACCCATATGCTAACACTAACCTGTACCGTAACACGTACACTCACCCTAAACCGTTGTCGTACCCTAACCTCTCCCCTAAACCATCACAGTGCCCTAACCCTAACCCTAACCCTAACCCTAACACCCGAAGCCTTACCCTAACCCGTTCCCTATTCCTAACCCGTACCCTAACACTAACCCGTACCCTAACACGTACGCTCACCCTAAACCGTTGTCGAACCCGAAAATGTCCCCTAAACTGTCACCGTCCCCTAACCCTAACCATAACCCTAAACCTAACCCTTTCCTGAAGCCTTACACTAACACGTCCCCTAATCCTTACCCGCACGCTAACACTAACCCGTACCCTAACACGTACGGTCACCCTAAACCATTGTCGTACACGAAACTGTCCCCTAAAGCGTCCCCGTCCCCTAAACCTAACCCTAACCCTAACCCTAACCCTAACCCTAACCCTAACACTTACCCGAAGCCTTACCCTAACCAGTCCCCTAATCCTAACCCGTGCGCTAACACTATCCCGTACCCTAACACGTATGCTCACCCTAAACCGTTGTCGTACACTAACCTGTCCCCTAAACCGTCCCCGTCCCCGTCCCCTAACCCTAACCCTAACCCTAACCCTTACCCGAAGCCTTACCCTAACCCGTCCCCTAATCCTAACCCGTACACTAACACTAACCAGTACCCTAACACGTACGCTCACACTAAATCGTTGTCGTACCCTAACCAGTCCCCTAAACCGTCCCCATCATGTAAACCTAACCCTAACCCTAACCCTAACACTAAACCTTACCCTAAGCCTTACCCTAACCCGTCCCCTATTCCTAACCCGTACGCTAACACTAACTCGTACCCTAACACGTACGCTCACCCTAAACCGTTGTCGTACCCTAACCAGTCCCCTAAACCGTCCCTGTCCCTTAACCCTAACCCTAAACCTAAACATTACCCGAATCCTTAACCTAACCCCTCCCCTAATCCTAACCCGTACGCTAACACTGACCCGTACCCTAACACGTACGCTCACCCTAAACTGTTGTCGTACACAAACCTCTCCCCTAAACCGTCCCCGTCGCCTAATCCTAACTCTAACCCTAACGCTAACACTTACAAGAAGCCTTACCCTAAACAGTATCCTAATCCTAACCCGTACCCTAACACTAACTCGTACCCTAACATGTACACTCAACTTAAACCGTTGTCGTACTCTAACCTGTCCCCTAAACCGTCCCCATTCCCTAACCCTAAACCTAACCCTAACCCTAACACTAACCCTTACACGAAGCCTTACCCTAACCCGTCCCCTAATCCTAACCCGTATGCTAATACTAACCCATACCCTAACACGTACGCTCACTCTAAACCGTTGTCTTACCCTAACCTGTCCACTAAACCGTCCCTGTCGCCTAACCATAACCCTAACCCTAACCCTAACCCTTGCCCGAAGCCTTACCCTAACCCGTCCCCTAATCCTAACCCGTACGCTAACACTAACCCGTACCCTAACACGTACGCTCACCCTAAACCGTTGTCGTACCATAACCTGTCCCCTAAACCGTCCCCGTCCCCGTCCCCTAAACCTATCCCTAACCCTAACCCTTACCCGAAACCTTGCCCTAACCCGCCCCTAATCCTAACACGTACGCTACCACTAACCCATACCCTAAAACGTACGCTCAACCAAAACCGTTGTCCTACCTTAACCTGTCCCCTAAACCGTCCCCATCCCCTAACCCTAACCCTAAACCTAAACCTAAACTTAACCTTACCTGAAGCGTTACCCTAACCCATCTCCTAATCCTAACACATACGCTAACACTAACCCGTACCCTAACACATACGCTCACCCTAAACCGTTGTCATACCCTAACCTGTCCCCTAAACCATCCCGGTCCCCTAACCCGAACCCTAACCCTTACCCGAAGCCTTAGCTTAACCTGTCCCCTAATCTTAACCCGTACGCTAACACTAACCCGTACCCTAATACGTACGCTCACCCTAAACCGTTGTTGTACTCTAACCTGTCCCCTAAACCGTCCCCGACCCCTAACCCAAACCCTAACCCTAACCCTAACCCTAATCCTTACCCGAAACCTTACCCTATCCCGTCCCATAATCCTAACCCGTACGCTAAAACTAACCCGTACCCTAACACGTACGCTCACCCTAAACTGTTGTTGTAAACTAACCTCACCCCTAAACTGTCCCCGTCCCCTAAGCCTAACCCTAACCCTAACCCTAACCCTAACACTTACCCGAAGCCTTACCCTAACTCGTCCCCTAATCCTAAAACGTACACTAACACTAACCCGTACCAAACACGTACGCTAACCCTAAACCGTTGTCGTACCCTAACCTGTCCCCTAAATCGTCCCCGTCCCCTAACCCTAACCCTAAACCTAACCCTAACCCTAACCCGAAGCCTTACTCTAACCCGTCCCCTAATCCTAACCCGTACGTTAACACTAACACGTACCCTAACACGTACGTTCAACCTAAACCATTGTCGTACACTAACCTGTCCCCTAAACCGTCCCCGTCCCCTAACCCTAACCCAAACCCTAAACCTAACCCTTACCCGAAGCCTTACCCTAACCCGACACCTAATCCTAACCCGTACGCTAACACTAACCCGTACCCTAATACGTACGATCAACCTAAACCGTTGTCGTACTCTAACCTGTCCCCTAAACCGTCCCCGACCCTTAACCCAAACCCTAACCCTAACCCTAACCCTAATCCTTACCCGAAACCTTACCCTATCCCGTCCCCTAATCCTAACCCGTACGCTAACACTAACCCGTACCCTAATACGTACGCTCACCCTAAACCGTTGTCGTACTCTAACCTGTCCCCTAAACCGTCCCCGACCCCTAACCCAAGCCCTAACCCTAACCCTAACCCTAATCCTTACCCGAAACCTTACCCTATCCCGTCCCATAATCCTAACCCGTACGCTAAAACTAAACCGTACCCTAACACGTACGCTCACCCTAAACTGTTGTTGTAAACTAACCTCACCCCTAAACTGTCCCTGTCCCCTAAGCCTAACCCTAACCCTAACCCTAACCCTAACACTTACCCGAAGCCTTACCCTAACTCGTCCCCTAATCCTAAAACGTACACTAACACTAACCCGTACCAAACACGTACGCTCACCCTAAACCGTTGTCGTACCCTAACCTGTCCCCTAAATCTTCCCCGTCCCCTAACCCTAACCCTAAACCTAACCCTAACCCTAACCCGAAGCCTTACTCTAACCCGTCCCCTAATCCTAACCCGTACGTTAACACTAACACGTACCCTAACACGTACGTTCAACCTAAACCATTGTCGTACACTAACCTGTCCCCTAAACCGTCCCCGTCCCCTAACCCTAACCCTATCCCAAACCCTAAACCTAACCCTTACCCGAAGCCTTACCCTAACCCGACCCCTAATCCTAACCCGTACGCTAACACTAACCCGTACCCTAATACGTACGATCAACCTAAACCGTTGTTGTACACTAACCTGTCCCCTAAACCGTCCCCGTATCATAACCCTAACCCTAACACTAACCCTAACCCTAACCCTTACCCGAAGCCTTACCCTAACCCGTCCCCTAATCCTAACCCGTACCCTAACTCTAACCCGTACCCTAACACGTACGCTCAGCCTAAACCATTGTCGTACCCTAACATGTCCCCTAAACTGTCCCCGTCCCCTAACCCTAAGCCTAACCCTAACCCTAATACTTACTCGAAGGCTTACCCTAACCCGTCCCCTAATCCTAACCCGTACGCTAACACTAACCCATACCCTAACACGTACACTCACCCTAAACCGTTGTCGTACCCTAACCTGTGCCCTAAACCATCCCCGTCCCCTAACCCTAACCCTAACCCTAACCCTAATCCTTACCCGAAGACTTTCCCTAACCCCTCCCTAATCCTCAGCCGTAACCTAACACTAACACGTACCCTAACACGTACGCTCACCCTAAACCGTTGTCATACCCTAACATGTCCCCTAAACTGTCCCCATCCCCTAACCCTAACCCTAACCCTAACCCTAACCCTTACCCGAAGCCTTACACTAAGCCGTCCCCTAATCCTAACCCGTAAGCTAACACTACCCGTACCTTAACACGTACGCTCACCCTAAACCGTTGTCGTACACTAACCTGTCCCCTAAACCGTCCCTGTCCCCTAACCCTAACCCTAACCCTAACCCTAACACTAACCCTAACCCTAAACCTAACCCTTACCCGAAGCCTTACACTAACCCGTCCCCTAATCCTAACCCGTACGCTAACACTAACCCGTACCCTAACACGTATGCTCACCCTAAACAGTTGTCGTACCCTAACCTGTCCTCTAAGCCGTCCCGGTCCCCTAACCCTAACCCTAACCCTCACCCTAAACCTAACACTTACCCGAAGCCTTACCCTAAACCGTCCCCTAATCCTAACCCGTACGCTAACACTAACTCGTACCCTAACACGTATGCTCACCCTAAACAGTTGTCGTACCCTAACCTTTCCCCTAAACCGACCCGGTTCACTAACCCTAACCCTAACCCTAACCCTAACCCTAACCCTAACCCTAACCCTTACCCGAAGCCTTACCCTAACCCGTCCCCTAATCCTAAACCGTACGCTAACACTAACCCGTACCCTAACACGTATGCTCACCCTAAACAGTTGTCGTACCCTAACCTTTCCCCTAAACCGACCCAGTCCCCTAACCCTAACCCTAACCCTTACCCTAAACCTAACCCTTACCCGAAGCCTTACACTAACCCGTCCCCTAATCCTAAACCGTACACTAACACTAATCTGTACCCTAACACGTACGCTCACCCTAAACCGTTGTCGAACCCTAACCTGTCCACTAAACCGTCCCCGTCCCCTAACCCTAACCCTAACCCTAACACTTACACGAAGCCTTACCCTAACCCGTCACCTAACCCTAACCCATACACTAACACTAACCCGTACCCTAACACGTACGATCACCTTAAACCGTTGTCGTACCATAACCTGTCCCCTAAACCGTCCCCGTCCCCGCCCCCTAACCCAAACCCTAACCCTAACACTTACCCGAAGCCTTACCGTAACCCGTCCCCTAATCCTAACCCGTACGCTACCACAAACCCATACCCTAACACGTACGCTCGCCCTAAACCGTTGTCCTACCCTAACCTGTCCCCTAAACCGTCCCCATCACCTAACACTAACCCTAACCCTAACCCTAAACCTAACCCTTACCCGAAGCCTTACACTAACCCGTAACCTAATCCTAACACGTACGCTAACACTAACCCGTACCCTAACACGAACGCTCACCCTAAACCGTTGTTGTACCCTAACCTGTCCCCTAAACCGATCCCGTCCCCTAACCCTAACCCTAACCCTAACCCTTACCTGAAGCCTTACCTTAACCTGTCCCCTAATCTTAAACCGTACGCTAACACTAACCCGTACCCTAATACGTACGCTCACCCTAAACCGTTGTCGTACACTAACCTGTCCCCTAAACCGTCCCCGTCCCCTAACCCTAACCCTAACCCAAACCCTAACACTAACCCTTACCCGAAGCCTTACCCTTACCCGAACCCTAATCCTAAACCGTACGCTAACACTAACCCGTACCATAATACGTACGATCAACCTAAACCGTTGTTGTACCCTAACCTGTCCCCTAAACCGTCCCCGTATCATAACCCTAACCCTAACCCTAACCCTAACCCTTACCCGAAGCCTTACCCTAACCCGTCCCCTAAACCTAACCCGTACCCTAACTCTAACCCGTGCCCTAACACTTACGCTCAGCCTAAATCATTGTCGTACCCTAACATGTCCCCTAAACTGTCCCCGTCCCCTAACCCTAAGCCTAACCCTAACCCTAACCCTTACTCGAAGCCTTACCCTAACCCGTCCCCTAATCCTAACCCGTACGCTAACACTAACCCGTACCCTAACACGTACACTCAACCTAAACCGTTGTCGTACCCTAACCTGTGCCCTAAACCATCCCCGTCCCCTAACCATAACCCTAACCCTAACCCTAACCCTAACCCTAATCCTTACCCGAAGCCTTACCCTAACCCCTCCCTAATCCTAACACATAACCTAAAACTAACCCGTACCCTAACACATACGCTCACCCTAAACCGTTGTCGTACCCTAAACTGTCCCCTAAAACGTCCCCGTCCCCTAACCCTAACCCTAAACCTAACCCTAACCCTAACCCTAACCCTTACCCGAAGGCTTACCCTAACCCGTCCCCTAATCCTAACCTGTACGCTAACACTAACCCGTACCCTAACATGTATGCTCACCCTAAACCGTTGTCGTACACTAACGTGTCCCCTAAACCGACCCTGTCCCCTGCCCCGTCCCCTAACCCTAACCCTAACCCTTACCCGTAGCCTTACCCTAAACCGTCCCCTAATCCTAACCCGTACGCTAACACTAACATGTACCCTAATATGTACGCTCACCCTAAACAGTTGTTGTACCCTAACCTGTCTCCTAAAACGTCCCCGTCCCCTAACCCAAACCCTAACTCTAACCCTAACCCTTACCCTTACCCGAAGCCTTACCTTTACCCGTCCCCTAATCCTAACCCGTACGCTAACACTAACCCGTACCCTAACACGTACGCTCACCCTAAACCGTTGTTGTACACTAACCTCTCCCCTAAACTGTCCCCGTCCCCTAACCCTAAACCTAACCCTAACCCTAAACCTAACCCTTACCCGAAGCCTTACTCTAACCCGTCCCCTAATCCTAACCCGTACTCTAACACTAACCCGTACACTAACACGTACGCTCACCCTAAACCATTGTCGTACCCTAACCTGTCCCCTAAAGCGTCCCCGTGCCCTAACCCTAACCCTAACCCTAACACTAAACCTTACCCGAAGCCTTACCCCGTACCCTAACACGTACGCCCAGCCTAAACAGTTGTCGTACGCTAACCTGTCCCCTAAACCGTCCCGGTCCCCTAACCCTAACCCTAACCATAAACCTAAACCTAACACTTACCCGAATCCTTACCTTAACCCGTCCCCTAATCCTAACCCGTACGCTAACACTAACCCGTACCCTAACACGTACGCTCAACCTAAACCGTTGTCGTACACTAACCTGTACCCTAAAACGTCCCCGTCCCCTAACCCTATCCCTAACCCTAAAACTAAACCTAACCCTTACCCGAAGCCTTACCCTAACCCGTCCCTTAATCCTAACCCGTACGCTAACACTAACCCATACCCTAACACGTACGCTCACCCTAAACCGTTGTCGTACCCTAACCTGTCCCCTAAACCTTCCCCGTAACCTAACCCTAACCCTAACCCTAACCCTAAGCCTTACCCGAAGGCTTACCCTAACCCGTCCCCTAATCCTAATCCGTACGCTAACACTAACCCGTACCCTTACAGGTACGCTCACGCTAAACCGTTGTGGTACCCTAACCTGTCCCCTAAACCGACCCCATCCCCGTCCCCGTCCCCTAACCCTAACCCTAACCCTAACCCTTACCCGAAGCCTTACCCTAACCCGTCCCCTAATCCTAACCCGTACGCTAACACTAACCCGTACCCTAATACTTACGCTCACACTAAACCGTTGTCGTTCTCTAACCTGTCCCCTAAACCGTCCCCGTCCCCTAACCCAAACCCTAACCCTAACCCTAATCCTAACCCTAACCTGTCCCCTAAATCGTCCCCGTCCCCTAACCCTGACCTTAACCCTAACCCTAAACCTTACCCGAAGCCTTACCCTAACCCGTCCCCCAATCCTAACGCGTAGGCTAACACTAAACCATACCCTAACAGGTAGGCTCACCCTAAACAGTTCTCGTACCCTAACCTGTTCCCTAAACCGTCCCGGTACCCTAACCCTAACCCTAACCCTAACCCTAATCCTATCGCTTACCCGAATCCTTATGCTAAACCGTCCCCTAATCCTAACCCGTACGCTAACACAAACCCGTACCCTAACACGTACGCTCACCCTAAACCGTTGTCGAAACCTAACCTGTCCCCTAAACCGTCCCCGTCCCCTAACCCTAAACCTAAACCTAACCCTAATCCTAACCCTTACCCGAAGCCTTACCCTAACACGTCCCCTAATCCTAAAACGTACGCTAACACTAACCCGTACCCTAACACGTACGCTCACCCTAAACCGTTGTCGTACCCTAACCTGTCCCGTAAACCGATCCCGTACCCTAACCCTAACCCTAACCCTAACCCTAAACCTAACCCTTACCCAAAGTCTTACACTACCCCGTCCCCTAAACCTAACCCGTACGCTAACACTAACCCGTACCCTAACACGTATGCTCACCCTAAACAGTTGTCGTACCCTAACCTGTCCCCTAAACCGTCCCGGTCCCCTAACCCTAACCCTAACCCTAAACCTAAACTTAACCCTTACCCGAAGCCTTACCCTAACCCGTCCCTTAATCCTAACCCTTACGCTAACACTAATCCGTACCCTTACACGTACGCTCACCCTAAATATTTGTCGTACCCTAATCTGTCCCCTAAACCGTCCCCGTCCACTAACCCTAACCCTAACCCTAACCCTAACCCTTACCCGAAGCCTTACCCTAACCCGTCCCCTAATCCTAAACTGTACGCTAACACTAACCCATACCCTAACACGTATGCTCACCCTAAACAGTTGTCGTACCCTAACCTGTCCCCTAAACCGTCCCGGTCCCGTAACCCTAACCCTAACCCTTACCCTAAACCTAACCCTTACCCGAAGCCTTACACTAACCCGTCCCCTAATCCTAACCCGTATGCTAACACTAATCCGTACCCTAAAACGTACGCTCACCCTAAACCGTTGTCGAACCCTAAACTGTCCCCTAAACCGTCCCCGTCCCCTAACCCTAGCCCTAACCCTAACCCTAACCCTAACCCTTACCCGAAGCCTTACCCTAACCCGTCCCCTAATCCTAAACCATACGCTAACACTAAACCGTACCCTAGCACGTACGCTCACCCTAAACCGTTGTCGTACACTAACGTGTCCCCTAAACCGACCCCGTCACCTGCCCCGTCCCCTAACCCTAACCCTAACCCTAACCCTTACCCGAAGCCTTACCCTAAACCGTCCCCTAATCCTAACCCGTACGCTAACACTAACCCGTACCCTAATATGTATGCTCACCCTAAACCGTTGTTGTACCCTAAACTGTCCCCTAAACCGTCCCCGTCCCCTACCCCAAACCCGAACCCTAACCCTAACCCTAACCCTTACCCGAAGCCTTACCTTAACCCGTCCCCTAATCCTAACCCTTACGCTAACACTAACCCGTACCCTAACACGTACGCTCACGCTAAACCGTTGTCGTATCCTAACCTGTCCCCTAAATCGTCCCCGTCCCCTAACCCTAACCCTAACCCTAACCCTAAATCTTACCCGAAGCCTTACCCTAACCCGTCCCCTAATCCTAACACGTACGCTAACACTAACCCGTACCCTAACACGTACGCTCACCTTAAAACCTTGTCGTACCCTAACCTGTCCCCTAAACCCACCCCGTCCCCTAACCCTAACCCTAACCCTCACCCTAACCCTTACCCGAAGCCTTACCCTAACCCGTCCCCGGATCCTAAACCATACGCTACCACTAACCCGTACCCTAACACGTACGCACACCCTAAACGGTTGTCGTACACTAACCTGTCCCCTAAACCGTCCCTGACCCCTAACACTAACCCTAACCCTAACCCTAACCCTAAACCTTACACGAAGCCTTACAGTAACCCGTCCCCTAATCCTAACCCGTACGCTAACACTAAGCCATACCCTAACACGTACGCTCACCCTAAACTGTTGTTGTACCCTAACCTGTCCCCTAAACCGTCCCCGTAACCTAACCCTAAACCTAACCCTAACCCTAACCCTAACCCTTACCCGAAGCCTTACCCTAACCCGTCCCCTAATCCTAACCCGTACCCTAACACTACCCCGTACCCTAACACGTACGCTCACCCTAAACCGTTGTCGTACCCTAACATGTCCCCTAAACTGTCACCGTCCCCGTCCCCGTCCCCTAACCCTAACCCTAACCCTTACCCGAAGCCTTACACTAACCCGTACCCTAATCCTAACACGTAACCTAACACTAACCGGTACCCTAACACGTACGCTCACCCTAAACCGTTGTCGTACCCTAACATGTCCCCTAAAATGTCCCTGTCCCGTAACCCTAACCCTAACCCTAACCCTAAACCTTACCCGAAGCCTTACACTAACCCGTCCCATAATCCTAACCCGTACGCTAACACTAACCCGTACCCTAACACGTATGCTCACCCTAAACAGTTGTCGTACCCTAACCTGTCCCCTAAACCGTCCCGGTCCCCTAACCCTTACCCTAACCTTAACCCTAAACCTAACCCTTACCCGAAGCCTTACCCTAACCCGTCCGTTAATCCTAACCCGTACGCTAACACTAATCCGTACCCTAACACGTACGCTCACCCTAAACCTTTGTCGTACCCTAACCTGTCCCCTAAACTGTCTCCGTCCCCTAACCCTAACCCTAACCCTAACCCTAACCCTAACCCTTACCCGAAGCCTTACCCTAACCCGTCCCCTAATCCTAAACCGAACGCTAACACTTATCCGTACCCTAACACGTATGCTCACCCTAAACAGTTGTCGTACCCTAACCTGTCCCCTAAACCGTCCCGGTCCCCTAACCCTAACCCTTACCCTAAACCTAACGCTTACCCGAAGCCTTACACTAACCCGTCCCCTAATCCTAACCCGTACGCTAACACTAATCCGGACCCTATCACGTACGCTCACCCTAAACCGTTTTCGTACCATAACCTGTCCCCTAAACCGTCCCCTTCCCCGTCCCCTAACCTAACCCTAACCCTAACCCTTACCCGAAGCCTTACCCTAACCCGTCCCCTAATCCTAACCCGTACGCTACCACTAACCCATACCCTAACACGTACGCTCACCCTAAACCGTTGTCCTACCCTAACCTGTCCCCTAAACCGTCCCCGTCCCCGTCCCCTAACCCTAACCCTAACCCTAACCCTAACCCTTACCCGAAGCCTTACCCTAACCCGTCCCGTAATCCTAACCCGTACGCTAACACTAACCCGTACCGTAATACGTACACTCACACTAAACCGTTGTTGTACCCTAACCTGTCCCCTAAACCATCCCCGTAACCTAACCCTAACCATAACCCTAACCCTAGCCCTAACCGTTACCCGAAGCCTTACACTAACCCGTCCCCTAATGCTAACCTGTACCCAAACACTAACCCGTACGCTAACACGTATGCTCACCCTAAACCATTGTCGTACCCTAACATGTCCCCTAAACTGTCCCTGTCCCCTAACCCTAACCCTAACCCTAAACCTAACCCTTACCCGAAGCCTTACACTAACCCGTCCCGTAATCCTAAACCATACGCTAACACTAACCCGTACCCTAACACGTACGCTCACCCTAAACCGTTGACGTATTCTAACCTGTCCCCTAAACAGTCCCCGTCTCCTAACCCTAACCCTAACCCTAACCCTAACCCTAACCCTAACCCTAACCCTTACCCGAAGCCTTAACCTAACCCGTCCCCTAATCCTAACCCGTATGTTAACACTAACCCGTACTCTAACACGTACGCTCACACTAAACCGTTGTCGTACCCTAACCTGTCCACTAAAACTTCCCCATCCCCTAACCCTAACCCTAACCCTAGGCCTATCCCTTACCCGAAGCCTTACCCTAACCCGTACCCTAATCCTAATCCGTACGCTAACACTAACACGTACCCTAACACTTATGCTCACCCTAAACCGTTGTTGTACCCTAAGCTGTCCCCTAAACCGTCCCCGTCCCCTAACCCTAACCCTAAACCTAACCCTAACCCTTACCCGAAGTCTTACCCTAATCCGTCCCCTAATCCTAACCCGTACGCTAACACTAACACGTACCCTAACACGTACACTCACCCTAAACCGTTGTCGTACTGTCACCTGTCACCTAAACCGTCCCCATCCCCTAACCCTAACCCTAACCCTAACCCTAACCCTTACCCGAAGCCTTACCCTAACCCGACCCCTAATCCTAACCCGTACGCTAACACTAACCCGTACCATAATATGTACGCTCACCCTAAACCGTTGTCGTACCCTAACCTGTCCCCTAAACCGTCCCAGACCCCTAACCCAAACCCTAACCCTAACCCTAACCCTAACCCTTACCTGAAGCCTTAAACTAACCCGTCCCATAATCCTAAACCGTACGCTAACACTAACCCGTACCCTAACACGTACGCTCATCCTAAACCTTTGTTGAACCCTAACATCTCCCCTAAACGGTCCCCGTCCCCTAACCCTAACCCTAACCCTAACCCTAACCCTTACCCGAAGCCTTACCCTAACCCGTCCCCTAATCCTAACACGAACGCTAACACTAACCCGTACCCTAACACGTACGCTCACCTTAAAAGGTTGTGGTACCCTAACCTGTCCCCTAAACCCACCCCGTCCCCTAACCCTAACCCTAACCCTAACCCTTACCCGAAGCCTTACCCTAACCCGTCCCCGGATCCTAAACCGTACGCTACCACTAACCCGTACCCTAACACGTACGCACACCCTAAACGGTTGTCCTACCCTAACCTGTCCCCTAAACCGTCCCCGACCCCTAACACTAACCCTAACCCTAACCCTAACCCTAACCCTTACCCGAAGCCTTACACTAACCCGTCCCCTAATCCTAACCCGTACGCTAACACTAACCCATACCCTAACACGTACGCTCACCCTAAACTGTTGTCGTATCCTAACCTGTCCCCTAAACCGTCCCCGTAACCTAACCCTAAACCTAACCCTTACCCTAAACCTAACGCTTACCCGAAGCCTTACACTAACCCGTCCCCTAATCCTAACCCATACGCTAACACTAATCCGGACCCTATCACGTACGCTCACCCGAAACCGTTGTCGAACCCTAACTTGTCCCCTAAACTGTCCCCGTCCCCGTCTCCTAATCCTAACACTAAACCTAACCCTAACCCTTACCCGAAGACTTACCCTAACCCGTCCCTTAATCCTAACACGTACGCTAACACTAACCCGTACCCTAACACATACGCTCACCCTAAATCGTTGTCGTACCCTAACCTGTCCCCTAAAACGTCCCTGTCCCCTAAACCTAACCCTAACCCTAACCTAAAGCTAACCCTTTCCCGAAGGCTTACCCTAACCCATCCCCTAATCCTAAACCGTACACTAACACTAACCCGTACCCTAACACGTACGCTCACCCTAAACCATAGTTGTACCCTAACCTGTCCCCTAAACCGTCCCCGTCCCCGTCCCCTAACCCTAACCCTAACCCTAACCCTAACCCTTACCCGAAGCCTTACCCTAACCCGTCCCGTAATCCTAACCCGTACGCTAACACTAACCCGTACCATAATACGTACACTCACCCTAAACCGTTGTTGAACCCTAACCTGTCCCCTAAACCGTCCCCGTAACCTAACCCTAACCATAACCCTAACCCTAACCCTAACCCTTACCCGAAGCCTTACCCTAACCCGTCCCCTAATGCTAACCAGTACCCTAACACTAACCCGTACGCTAACACGTACGCTCACCCTAAACCATTGCCGTACCCTAACATGTCCCCTAAACTGTCCCCGTCACCTAACCCTAACCCTAACCCTTACCCGAAGCCTTAGACTAACCCGTCCCGTAATCCTAAACCGTAAGCTAACACTAACCCGTACCCTAACACATACGCTCACCCTAAACCGTTGTCGTATTCTAACCTGTCCCCTAAACAGTCCCGGTCTCCTAACCCTAACCCTAACCCTAACCATAACCCTTACCCGAAGCCTTACCCTAACCCGTTCACTAATCCTAACCCGTACGCTAAAACTAACATGTACCCTAACACGAACGCTCACCGTAAACCGTTGTCATACCCTAACATGTCCCTTAAACCATCCCCGTCGCCTAAACCTAACCCTAACCCTAACCATAACCCTAACACTAACCCGAAGCCTTACCCTAACCCGTCCCTTAATCCTAACCCGTATGCTAACTCTAACCCGTACCCTAACACGTACGCTCACCCTAAACCGTTGTCGTACACTAACCTGTCCCCTAAACCGTCCCCGTTCCCTAACCCTAACCCTAACCCTAACCTTAACCCTAACCCTTATCCGAAGCCTTACCCTAACCCGTCCCCTAATCCTAACTCATACGCTAACACTAACCCGTACCCTAACACGTACGCTCAACGTAAACCGTTGTCGTACTCTAACCTGTCACCTAAACAGTCCCCGTCCCCTAACCCTAACCCTAACCCTTACCCGAAGCCTTACCCTAACCCGTCCCCTAATCCTAACACTTACGATAACACTAACCCGCACCCTAACACGTACGCTCACCCTAAACCGTTGTTGTACCCTAACCTGTCCCCTAAACCGTCCCCGTCCCCTAACCCTAACCCTAACCCTAACCCTAACCCTTACCCGAAGCCTTACCCTAACCCGTACCCTAATCCTAAACCGTACGCTAACACTAACCCGTACCCTAACACGTACGCTCACCCTAAATCTTTGTCATACACTGACCTGTCCCCTAAACCTTCCCCGTCCCCGTCCCCTAAACCTAACCTTAACCCTAACCCTAACTCTTACCCGAAGCCTTACACTAACCCGTCCCCTAATCCTAAACCGTACGCTAAGACTAACCCATACCCTAACACGTACGCTCACCCTAAACCGTTGTCGTACCCTAACCTGTCCCCGAAACCGTCCCCGTCTCCTAACCCTAACCCTAACCCTAAGCCTAACCCTTACCCGAAGCCTTACACTAACCGATCCCCTAATCCTAACCCGTACGCTAACACTACACCGTACCCTAACACATAGGCACACCCTAAACCGTTGTCATACACTCACCTGTCCCCTAAACCGTCCCCGTCTCCTAACCCTAAACCTAACCCTAACCCTAACCCTTACCCTGACCCGAAGCCTTACACTAACACGTCCTCTAATCCTAAACCGTACGCTAACACTAACCCGTACCCTAACACGTACGCTCATCCTAAACGGTTGTCGTACCCTAACCTGTCCCCTAAACAGTCCCCTAACCCTAACCCTAACCCTAACCCTAACCCTAACCCTTACCCGAAGCCTTACCCTAACCCGTCCCCTAATCCTAACCCGTACGCTAAAATTAACCCGTACCCTAACACGTACGCTCACCCTAAACCGTTGTCGTACCCTAACCTGTCCCCTAAACCGTCACCATCCCCTAAACCTAACCCTAACCCTAACCCTAACCCTAACCCGAACCCTTACCCGAAGCCTTACCCTAAACCGTCCCCTAATCCTAACCCGTATGCTAACTCTAACGGTACCCTAACACGTACGCTCACCCTAAACCGTTGTCGTACCCTAACCTGTCCCCTAAACCGTCCCCGTTCCCTAACCCTAACCCTAACCCTAACCCTAACCGTTACCCGAAGCCTTACCCTAACCCGTCCCCTAATCCTAACCCATACGATAACACTAACCTGTACCCTAACACGTACGCTCACCCTAAACCGTTGTCATACACTAACCTGTCCCCTAAACTGTCCCCGTCCCCTAACCCTAACCCTAACCCTAACCCTAACCCTAAACCTTACCCGAAGCCTTACCCTAACCCGTCCCCTAATCCTAACCCATACGCTAACACTAACCCGTACCCTAACACGTACGCTCACCCTAAACCGTTGTCGTACAGTAACCTGTCCCCTAAACCGTCCCCGTCCCCTAACCCTAACCCTAAACCTAACCCTAACCCTTACCCGAAGCCTTACCGTAAACCGTCCCCTAATCCTAACCCATACGATAACACTAACCCGTACCCTAACACGTACGCTCACCCTAAACCGTTGTCGTACCCTAACCTGTCCCCTAAACCGTCCCCGTCCCCTAACCCTAACCCTAACCCTAACCCTAAACCTTACCCGAAGCCTTACCATAACCCGTCCCCTAATCCTAACCCGTATGCTAACACTAACCCGTACCCTAACACGTACGCTCACCCTAAACCGTTGTCGTACACTAACCTGTCCCCTAAACCATCCCCGTCCCCTAACCCTAACCGTAACCCTAACCCTAACACTAACCCTTACCACAAGCCTTAAAGTAACCCATCCCCTAATCCTAACCCATACGATAACACTAACCCGTACCCTAACACGTACGCTCACCCTAAACCGTTGTCGTACCCTAACCTGTCCCCTAAACCGTCCCCGTCCCCTAACCCTAACACTAACCCTAGCTCTAAACCTTACCCGAAGCCTTACCCTAACCCGTCCCCTAATCCTAACCCGTACGCTAACACTAAACCGTACCCTAACACGTACACTCACCCTAAACCGTTGTCGTACACTAACCTGTCCCCTAAACTGTCCCCGTCCCTGTCCCCGTCCCCTAACCCTAACCCTAACCCTAACCCTTACCCGAAGCCTTACCCTAACCCGTCCCCTATTCCTAACCCGTACGCTAACACTAACCCGTACCCTAACACGTACGCTCGCCCTAAACCTTTGTCGTACCCTAACCTGTCCCCTAAACCGTCCCCGTCCCCTAACCCTAAGCCTAACCCTAACCCTTACACAAAGCCTTACCCTAACCCGTCCCCTAATCCTAAACCGTACGCTAACACTAACACATAGCCTAACACGTACGCTCACCATAAACCGTTGTCGTACCATAACCTGTCCCCTAAACCGTCCCCATCCCCTAACCCTAACCCTAACCCTAACCCTAACCCTTACCTAAAGACTTACCCTAACCCGTCCCCTAATCCTAAACCGTACGCTAACACTAAACCGTATCCTAAAACATACACACACCCTAAACCATTGTTGTACACTAACCTGTCCCCTAAACCGTTCCCGTCCCCGTCCCCTAACCCTATCCCTAACCCTAACCCTAACCCTGACCCGAAGCCTTACCCTAACCCGTCCCCTAATCCTAACCCGTACGCTAACACTAAACCGTACCCTAACACGTACGCTCACTCTAAACCGTTGTCGTACCCTAACCTGTCCCCTAAACCGTCCCCGTTCCCTAACCCTAACCCTAACCCTAACCCTAACCGTTACCCGAAGCCTTACCCTAACCCGTCCCCTAATCCTAACCCATACGATAACACTAACCTGTACCCTAACACGTACGCTCACCCTAAACCGTTGTCATACACTAACCTGTCCCCTAAACTGTCCCCGTCCCCTAACCCTAACCCTAACCCTAACCCTAACCCTAAACCTTACCCGAAGCCTTACCCTAACCCGTCCCCTAATCCTAACCCATACGCTAACACTAACCCGTACCCTAACACGTACGCTCACCCTAAACCGTTGTCGTACAGTAACCTGTCCCCTAAACCGTCCCCGTCCCCTAACCCTAACCCTAAACCTAACCCTAACCCTTACCCGAAGCCTTACCGTAAACCGTCCCCTAATCCTAACCCATACGATAACACTAACCCGTACCCTAACACGTACGCTCACCCTAAACCGTTGTCGTACCCTAACCTGTCCCCTAAACCGTCCCCGTCCCCTAACCCTAACCCTAACCCTAACCCTAAACCTTACCCGAAGCCTTACCATAACCCGTCCCCTAATCCTAACCCGTATGCTAACACTAACCCGTACCCTAACACGTACGCTCACCCTAAACCGTTGTCGTACACTAACCTGTCCCCTAAACCATCCACGTCCCCTAACCCTAACCGTAACCCTAACCCTAACACTAACCCTTACCACAAGCCTTAAAGTAACCCATCCCCTAATCCTAACCCATACGATAACACTAACCCGTACCCTAACACGTACGCTCACCCTAAACCGTTGTCGTACCCTAACCTGTCCCCTAAACCGTCCCCGTCCCCTAACCCTAACACTAACCCTAGCTCTAAACCTTACCCGAAGCCTTACCCTAACCCGTCCCCTAATCCTAACACGTACGCTAACACTAAACCGTACCCTAACACGTACACTCACCCTAAACCGTTGTCGTACACTAACCTGTCCCCTAAACTGTCCCCGTCCCTGTCCCCGTCCCCTAACCCTAACCCTAACCCTAACCCTTACCCGAAGCCTTACCCTAACCCGTCCCCTATTCCTAACCCGTACGCTAACACTAACCCGTACCCTAACACGTACGCTCGCCCTAAACCTTTGTCGTACCCTAACCCGTCCCCTAAACCGTCCCCGTCCCCTAACCCTAAGCCTAACCCTAACCCTTACACAAAGCCTTACCCTAACCCGTCCCCTAATCCTAAACCGTACGCTAACACTAACACATAGCCTAACACGTACGCTCACCATAAACCGTTGTCGTACCATAACCTGTCCCCTAAACCGTCCCCATCCCCTAACCCTAACCCTAACCCTAACCCTAACCCTTACCTAAAGACTTACCCTAACCCGTCCCCTAATCCTAAACCGTACGCTAACACTAAACCGTATCCTAAAACATACACACACCCTAAACCATTGTTGTACACTAACCTGTCCCCTAAACCGTTCCCGTCCCCGTCCCCTAACCCTATCCCTAACCCTAACCCTAACCCTGACCCGAAGCCTTACCCTAACCCGTCCCCTAATCCTAACCCGTACGCTAACACTAAACCGTACCCTAACACGTACGCTCACTCTAAACCGTTGTCGTACCCTAACCTGTCCCCTAAACCGTCCCCGTCCCCTAACCCTAACACTAACCCTAACCTTAACCCTTACCCGAAGCCTTACCCCAACCCGTCCCCTAATCCTAACCCGTACGCTAACACTAACCCATACGCTAACACGTACGCTCACCCTAAACCGTTGTCGTACCCTAACCTGTCCCTTAAACGGTCCCCGTCCCCTAACCCTAACCCTAACCCTAACCCTAACCCTTACCCGAAGCCTTATCCTAACCCGTCCCCTAATCCTAACCCGTATGCCAACTCTAAACCGTACCCTAACACGTACGCTCACCCTAAACCGTTGTCGTACCCTAACCTGTCCCCTAAACCCACCCGTTCCCTAACCCTAACCCTAACCCTAACCTTAACCCTAACCCTTATCCGAAGCCTTACCCTAACTCGTCCCCTAATCCTAACTCGTACACTAACACTAACATGTACCCTAACACGTACGCTCACCCTAAACCGTTGTCGTACTCTAACCTGTCTCGTTAACCGTCCCCGTCCCCTAACCCTAACCCTAACCCTAACCCTAACCCTAACCGTTACCCGAAGCCTTACCCTAACCCGTCCCCTAATCCTAACCCGTACGCTAACACTAACCCGTACCCTAACACGTACGCTCACCCTAAACCGTTGTCGTAGCCTAACCTGTCCCCTAAACCGTCCCCATCCCCGAACCCTAACCCTAACCCTAACCCTAACCCTTACCCGAAGCCTTACCCTAACCCGTCCCCTAATCCTAACCCGTACGCTAACACTAACCCGTAGCCTAACACGTACGCTCACCATAAACAGTTGTCGTACCATAACCTGTCCCCTAAACCGTACCCGTCCCCTAAACCTAACCCTAACCCTAACCCTAACCCTAACCCTTACAAGAAGCCTTACCCTAACACATCCTCTAATCCTAACCCGTACGCTAACACTAACCCGTAACCTAACACGTACGCTCACCCTAAACCGTTGTCGTACCCTAACCTGTCCCCTAAACCGTCCCCGTCCCCTAACCCTAACCCTAACACTAACCCTAACCATTACCCGAAGCCTTACCCTAACCCGTCCCCTATTCCTAACCCTTACGCTAACACTAACCCGTACCCTAACACGTAGGCTCACCCTAAACCGTTGTCGTACCCTAACCTGTCCCCTCAACCGTCACCGTCCCCAAAACCTAACCCTAACCCTAACCCTAACCCTAACCCGAACCCTTACCCGAAGCCTTAACCTAAACCGTCCCCTAATCCTAAACCGTATGCTAACTCTAACCCATACCCTAACACGTACGCTCACCCTAAACCGTTGTCGTACCCTAAACTGTCCTCTAAACCGTCCCCGTTCCCTAACCCTAACCCTAACCCTAACCCTAACCCTAACACTTACCCGAAGCCTTACCCTAACCCTTCCCCTAATCCTAACCCGTACGCTAACACTAACCCGTACACTAACACGTACGCTCACCCTAAACCGTTGTCGTACCCTAACCTGTCCCCTAAACCGTCCCCATCCGCTAACCCTAACCCTAACCCTAACCCTAACCCTAACCCTTACCCGAAGCCTTACCCTAACCCGTCCCCTAATCCTAACCCATACGATAACACTAACCTGTACCCTAACACGTACGCTCACCCTAAACCATTGTCATACACTAACCTGTCCCCTAAACCATCCCCGTCCCCTAACCCTAAGCCTAACCCTAGCCCTAATCCTTACCCGAAGCCTTACCCTAACCCGTCCCCTAATCCTAACCCGTACGCTAACACTAACCCGTACCCTAACACGTACGCTCACCCTAAACCGTTGTCGTACACTAACCTGTCCCCTAAACTGTCCCCGTCCCCGTCCCCGTCCCCTAACCCTAACCCTAACCCTAACCCTTACCCGAAGCCTTACCCTAACCCGTCCCCTAATCCTAACCCGTACGCTAACACTAACCCGTACCCTAACACGTACGCTCACCCTAAACCTTTGTCATACCCTAACCTGTCCCCTAAACCATCCCCGTCCCCTAACCCTAAACCTATCCCTAACCCTTACCCAAAGCCTTACCCTAACCCGTACCCTAATCCTAAACCGTACGCTAACACTAACCCATAGCCTAACACGTACGCTCACCATAAACCGTTGTCGTACCCTAACCTGTCCCCTAAACCGTCCCCGTCTCCTAACCCTAACCCTAACCCTAACCCTAACCCTAACACTTACCCGAAGCCTTGCCCTAACACGTCCTCTAATACTAACATGTACGCTAACACTAAACCGTACCCTAACACGTACGCTCAACGTAAACCGTTGTCGTACCCTAACCTGTCCCCTAAACCGTCCCCGTCCCCTAACCCTATCCCTAACCCTAACCCTAACCCTGACCCAAAGCCTTACCCTAACCCTTCCCCTAATCCTAAACCGTACGCTAACACTAACACATAGCCTAACACGTACGCTCACCATAAACCGTTGTCGTACCATAACCTGTCCCCTAAACCGTCCCCATCCCCTAACCCTAACCCTAACCCTAACCCTAACCCTTACCTAAAGACTTACCCTAACCCGTCCCCTAATCCTAAACCGTACGCTAACACTAAACCGTATCCTAAAACATACACACACCCTAAACCATTGTTGTACACTAACCTGTCCCCTAAACCGTTCCCGTCCCCGTCCCCTAACCCTATCCCTAACCCTAACCCTAACCCTGACCCGAAGCCTTACCCTAACCCGTCCCCTAATCCTAACCCGTACGCTAACACTAAACCGTACCCTAACACGTACGCTCACTCTAAACCGTTGTCGTACCCTAACCTGTCCCCTAAACCGTCACCGTCCCCTCACCCTATCCCTAACCCTAACCCTAACCCTAAACCGAACCCTTACCCGAAGCCTTACCCTAAACCGTCCCCTAATCCTAACCCGTACGCTAACACTAACCCGTACCCTAACACGTACGCTCACCCTAAACCTTTGTCGTACCCTAACATGTCCGCTAAACCGTCCCCGTCCCCTAACCCTAACACTAACCCTAACCTTAAACCTTACCCGAAGCCTTACCCCAACCCGTCCCCTAATCCTAACCCGTACGCTAACACTAACCCATACGCTAACACGTACGCTCACCCTAAACCGTTGTCGTACCCTAACCTGTCCCTTAAACGGTCCCCGTCCCCTAACCCTAACCCTAACCCTAACCCTAACCCTTACCCGAAGCCTTATACTAACCCGTCCCCTAATCCTAACCCGTATGCCAACTCTAAACCGTACCCTAACACGTACGCTCACCCTAAACCGTTGTCGTACCCTAACCTGTCCCCTAAACCCTCCCCGTTCCCTAACCCTAACCCTAACCCTAAACTTAACCCTAACCCTTATCCGAAGCCTTACCCTAACTCGTCCCCTAATCCTAACTCGTACACTAACACTAACATGTACCCTAACACGTACGCTCACCCTAAACCGTTGTCGTACTCTAACCTGTCTCGTTAACCGTCCCCGTCCCCTAACCCTAACCCTAACCCTAACCCTAACCCTAACCGTTACCCGAAGCCTTACCCTAACCCGTCCCCTAATCCTAACCCGTACGCTAACACTAACCCGTACCCTAACACGTACGCTCACCCTAAACCGTTGTCGTAGCCTAACCTGTCCCCTAAACCGTCCCCATCCCCTAACCCTAACCCTAACCCTAACCCTAACCCTTACCCGAAGCCTTACCCTAACCCGTCCCCTAATCCTAACCCGTACGCTAACACTAACCCGTAGCCTAACACGTACGCTCACCATAAACAGTTGTCGTACCATAACCTGTCCCCTAAACCGTACCCGTCCCCTAAACCTAACCCTAACCCTAACCCTAACCCTAACCCTTACCCGAAGCCTTACCCTAACACATCCTCTAATCCTAACCCGTACGCTAACACTAACCCGTAACCTAACACGTACGCTCACCCTAAACCGTTGTCGTACCCTAACCTGTCCCCTAAACCGTCCCCGTCCCCTAACCCTAACCCTCACACTAACCCTAACCATTACCCGAAGCCTTACCCTAACCCGTCCCCTATTCCTAAACCTTACGCTAACACTAACCCGTACCCTAACACGTAGGCTCACCCTAAACCGTTGTCGTACCCTAACCTGTCCCCTCAACCGTCACCGTCCCCAAAACCTAACCCTAACCCTAACCCTAACCCTAACCCAAACCCTTACCCGAAGCCTTAACCTAAACCGTCCCCTAATCCTAAACCGTATGCTAACTCTAACCCATACCCTAACACGTACGCTCACCCTAAACCGTTGTCGTACCCTAAACTGTCCTCTAAACCGTCCCCGTTCCCTAACCCTAACCCTAACCCTAACCCTAACCCTAACACTTACCCGAAGCCTTACCCTAACCCTTCCCCTAATCCTAACCCGTACGCTAACACTAACCCGTACACTAACACGTACGCTCACCCTAAACCGTTGTCGTACCCTAACCTGTCCCCTAAACCGTCCCCATCCCCTAACCCTAACCCTAACCCTAACCCTAACCCTAACCCTTACCCGAAGCCTTACCCTAACCCGTCCCCTAATCCTAACCCATACGATAACACTAACCTGTACCCTAACACGTACGCTCACCCTAAACCATTGTCATACACTAACCTGTCCCCTAAACCATCCCCGTCCCCTAACCCTAAGCCTAAACCTAGCCCTAATCCTTACCCGAAGCCTTACCCTAACCCGTCCCCTAATCCTAACCCGTACGCTAACACTAACCCGTACCCTAACACGTACGCTCACCCTAAACCGTTGTCGTACACTAACCTGTCCCCTAAACTGTCCCCGTACCCGTCCCCGTCCCCTAACCCTAACCCTAACCCTAACCCTTACCCGAAGCCTTACCCTAACCCGTCCCCTAATCCTAACCCGTACGCTAACACTAACCCGTACCCTAACACGTACGCTCACCCTAAACCTTTGTCGTACCCTAACCTGTCCCCTAAACCATCCCCGTCCCCTAACCCTAAACCTATCCCTAACCCTTACCCAAAGCCTTACCCTAACCCGTACCCTAATCCTAAACCGTACGCTAACACTAACCCATAGCCTAACACGTACGCTCACCATAAACCGTTGTCGTACCCTAACCTGTCCCCTAAACCGTCCCCGTCTCCTAACCCTAACCCTAACCCTAACCCTAACCCTAACACTTACCCGAAGCCTTGCCCTAACACGTCCTCTAATACTAACATGTACGCTAACACTAAACCGTACCCTAACACGTACGCTCAACGTAAACCGTTGTCGTACCCTAACCTGTCCCCTAAACCGTCCCCGTCCCCTAACCCTATCCCTAACCCTAACTCTAACCCTGACCCAAAGCCTTACCCTAACCCGTCCCCTAATCCTAACCCGTACGCTAACACTAATCCGTACCCTAACACGTACGCTCACCCTAAACCGTTGTCGTACCCTAACCTGTCCCCTAAACCGTCACCGTCACCTCACCCTATCCCTAACCCTAACCCTAACCCTAACCCGAACCCTTACCCGAAGCCTTACACTACACCGTCCCCTAATCCTAACCCGTACGCAAACTCTAACCCATACCCTAACACGTACGCTCACCCTAAACCGTTGTCGTACCGTAACCTGTCCCCTAAACCGTCCCCGTTCCCTAACCCTAACCCTAACCCTAACCCTAACACTAACCCTTACCCGCAGCCTTACCCTAATCCTTCCCCTAATCCTAACACGTACGCTAACACTAACCCGTACCCTAACACGTACGCTCACCCTAAACCGTTGTCGTAACCTAACCTGTCCCCTAAACCGTCCCCATCCCCTAACCCTAACCCTAACCCTAAGCCTAACCCTAACACTTACCCGAAGCCTTACTCTAACCCTTCCCCTAATCCTAACCCATATGATAACACTAACCTATACCCTAACACGTACGCTCACCCTAAACCGTTGTCATACACTAACCTGTCCCCTAAACTGTCCCCGTCCCCTAACCCTAACCCTAACCCTAACCCTAACCCTAAACCTTACCCGAAGCCTTACCCTAACCCGTCCCCTAATCCTAACCCGTACGCTAACACTAACCCGTACCCTAACACGTACGCTCACCCTAAACCGTTGTCGTACACTAACCTGTCCCCTAAACCGTCCCCGTCCCCTAACCCTAACCCTAAACCTAACCCTAACCCTAACCCTTACCCGAAGCCTTACCGTAAACCGTACCCTAATCCTAACCCATACGATAACACTAACCCGTACCGTAACATGTACGCTCACCCTAAACCGTTGTCGTACCCTAACCTGTCCCCTAAACCGTCCCCGTCCCCTAACCCTAACCCTAAACCTAACCCTTACCCGAAGCCCTACCATAACCCGTGCCCTAATCCTAACCCGTATGCTAACACTAACCCGTACCCTAACACGTACGCTCACCCTGAACCGTTGTCGTACACTAACCTGTCCGCTAAACCGTCCCCGTCCCCTAACCCTAACCCTAACCCTAACCCTAACCCTAACCCGAACCCTTACCCGAAGCCTTAACCTAAACCGTCCCCTAATCCTAAACCGTATGCTAACTCTAACCCATACCCTAACACGTACGCTCACCCTAAACCGTTGTCGTACC
Organism: Phocoena phocoena; assembly: GCF_963924675.1. Classification (NCBI taxonomy): domain Eukaryota; kingdom Metazoa; phylum Chordata; class Mammalia; order Artiodactyla; family Phocoenidae; genus Phocoena; species Phocoena phocoena. The sequence continues at coordinate 98,710 of NW_027077670.1, forward strand.
CTAAACTGTCCTCTAAACCGTCCCCGTTCCCTAACCCTAACCCTAACCCTAACCCTAACCCTAACACTTACCCGAAGCCTTACCCTAACCCTTCCCCTAATCCTAACCCGTACGCTAACACTAACCCGTACACTAACACGTACGCTCACCCTAAACCGTTGTCGTACCCTAACCTGTCCCCTAAACCGTCCCCATCCCCTAACCCTAACCCTAACCCTAACCCTAACCCTAACCCTAACCCTTACCCGAAGCCTTACCCTAACCCGTCCCCTAATCCTAACCCATACGATAACACTAACCTGTACCCTAACACGTACGCTCACCCTAAACCATTGTCATACACTAACCTGTCCCCTAAACCATCCCCGTCCCCTAACCCTAAGCCTAAACCTAGCCCTAATCCTTACCCGAAGCCTTACCCTAACCCGTCCCCTAATCCTAACCCGTACGCTAACACTAACCCGTACCCTAACACGTACGCTCACCCTAAACCGTTGTCGTACACTAACCTGTCCCCTAAACTGTCCCCGTACCCGTCCCCGTCCCCTAACCCTAACCCTAACCCTAACCCTTACCCGAAGCCTTACCCTAACCCGTCCCCTAATCCTAACCCGTACGCTAACACTAACCCGTACCCTAACACGTACGCTCACCCTAAACCTTTGTCGTACCCTAACCTGTCCCCTAAACCATCCCCGTCCCCTAACCCTAAACCTATCCCTAACCCTTACCCAAAGCCTTACCCTAACCCGTACCCTAATCCTAAACCGTACGCTAACACTAACCCATAGCCTAACACGTACGCTCACCATAAACCGTTGTCGTACCCTAACCTGTCCCCTAAACCGTCCCCGTCTCCTAACCCTAACCCTAACCCTAACCCTAACCCTAACACTTACCCGAAGCCTTGCCCTAACACGTCCTCTAATACTAACATGTACGCTAACACTAAACCGTACCCTAACACGTACGCTCAACGTAAACCGTTGTCGTACCCTAACCTGTCCCCTAAACCGTCCCCGTCCCCTAACCCTATCCCTAACCCTAACTCTAACCCTGACCCAAAGCCTTACCCTAACCCGTCCCCTAATCCTAACCCGTACGCTAACACTAATCCGTACCCTAACACGTACGCTCACCCTAAACCGTTGTCGTACCCTAACCTGTCCCCTAAACCGTCACCGTCACCTCACCCTATCCCTAACCCTAACCCTAACCCTAACCCGAACCCTTACCCGAAGCCTTACACTACACCGTCCCCTAATCCTAACCCGTACGCAAACTCTAACCCATACCCTAACACGTACGCTCACCCTAAACCGTTGTCGTACCGTAACCTGTCCCCTAAACCGTCCCCGTTCCCTAACCCTAACCCTAACCCTAACCCTAACACTAACCCTTACCCGCAGCCTTACCCTAATCCTTCCCCTAATCCTAACACGTACGCTAACACTAACCCGTACCCTAACACGTACGCTCACCCTAAACCGTTGTCGTAACCTAACCTGTCCCCTAAACCGTCCCCATCCCCTAACCCTAACCCTAACCCTAAGCCTAACCCTAACACTTACCCGAAGCCTTACTCTAACCCTTCCCCTAATCCTAACCCATATGATAACACTAACTTATACCCTAACACGTACGCTCACCCTAAACCGTTGTCATACACTAACCTGTCCCCTAAACTGTCCCCGTCCCCTAACCCTAACCCTAACCCTAACCCTAACCCTAAACCTTACCCGAAGCCTTACCCTAACCCGTCCCCTAATCCTAACCCGTACGCTAACACTAACCCGTACCCTAACACGTACGCTCACCCTAAACCGTTGTCGTACACTAACCTGTCCCCTAAACCGTCCCCGTCCCCTAACCCTAACCCTAAACCTAACCCTAACCCTAACCCTTACCCGAAGCCTTACCGTAAACCGTACCCTAATCCTAACCCATACGATAACACTAACCCGTACCGTAACATGTACGCTCACCCTAAACCGTTGTCGTACCCTAACCTGTCCCCTAAACCGTCCCCGTCCCCTAACCCTAACCCTAAACCTAACCCTTACCCGAAGCCCTACCATAACCCGTGCCCTAATCCTAACCCGTATGCTAACACTAACCCGTACCCTAACACGTACGCTCACCCTGAACCGTTGTCGTACACTAACCTGTCCGCTAAACCGTCCCCGTCCCCTAACCCTAACCCTAACCCTAACCCTAACCCTAACCCTTACCCGAAGCCTTACCGTAACCCATCCCCTAATCCTAAACCATACGATAACACTAACCCGTACCCTAACACGTACGCTCACCCTAAACCGTTGTCGTACCCAAACCTGTCCCCTAAACCATCCCCGTCCCCTAACCCTAACCCTAACCCTAGCCCTAACCCTTACCGGAAGACTTACCCTAACCCGTCCCCTAATCCTAACCCGTACGCTAACACTAACCCGTACCCTAACACGTACGCTCACCCTAAACCGTTGTCGTACACTAACCTGTCCCCTAAACTGTCCCCGTCCCCGTCCCCGTCCCCTAACCCTAACCCTAACCCTAACCCTTACACGAAGCCTTACCCTAACCCGTCCCCTAATCCTAACCCGTACGCTAACACTAAACCGTACCCTAACACGTTCGCTCACCCTAAACCTTTGTCGTACCCTAACCTGTCCCCTAAACCGTCCCCGTCCCCTAACCCTAAACCTAACCCTAACCCTTACCCAAAGCCTTACCCTAACCCGTCCCCTAATCCTAAACCGTACGCTAACACTAACCCATAGCCTAACACGTACGCTCACCATAAACCGTTGTCATACCCTAACCTGTCCCCTAAACCGTCCCCATCCCCTAACCCTAACCCTAACCCTAACCCTAACCCTTACCTGAAGCCTTACCCTAACCCATCCCCTAATCCTAACCCGTACGCTAACACTAAACCGTATCCTAACACATACACACACCCTAAAATGTTGTTGTACACTAACCTGTCCCCTAAACCGTCCCCGTCTCCTAACCCTAACCCTAACCCTAACCCTAACCCTAACCCTTACCCGAAGCCTTACCCTAACACGTCCTCTAATCCTAACCCGTACGCTAACATTAACCCGTACCCTAACACGTACGCTCAACGTAAACCGTTGTCGTACCCTAACCTGTCCCCTAAACCGTCCCCGTCCCCTAACCCTATCCCTAAACCTAACCCTAAACCTGACCCGAAGCCTTACCCTAACCGGTCCCCTAATCCTCACCCGTACGCTAACACTAACCCGTACCCTAACACGTAGGCTCACCCTAAACCTTCGTCGTACCCTAACCTGTCCCCTAAACCGTCCCCGTCCCCTAACCCTAACACTAACCCTAAACCTAAACCTTACCCGAAGCCTTACCCTAACCCGTCCCCTAATCCTAACCCGTACGCTAACACTAACCCGTACCCTAACACGTACGCTCACCCTAAAACGTTGTCGTACCCTAACCTGTCCCTTAAACCGTCCCCGTCCCCTAACCTTAACCCTAACCCTAACCCTAACCCTTACCCGAAGCCTTACCCTAACCCGTCCCCTAATCCTAATCCATACGATAACACTAACCTGTACCCTAACACGTACGCTCACCCTAAACTGTTGTCGTACACTAACCTGTCCCCTAAACTGTCCCCGTATCCATCCCCGTCCCCTAACCCTAACCCTAACCCTAACCCTTACCCGAAGCCTTACCCTAACCCGTCCCCTAATCCTAAACCATACGCTAACACTAACCCGTACCCTAACACGTACGCTCACCCTAAAACTTTGTCGTACCGTAACCTGTCCCCTAAACCGTCCCCATCCCCTAACCCTAAACCTATCCCTAACCCTTACCCAAAGCCTTACCCTAACCCGTACCATAATCCTAAACCGTACGCTAACACTAACCCGTACCCTAACACGTACGCTCACCCTAAACCTTTGTCGTACCCTAACCTGTCCCCTAAACCGTCCCCGTCCCCTAACCATATCCCTAACCCTAACCCTAACCCTGACCCGAAGCCTTACCCTAACCCGTCCCCTAATCCTAACCCGTACGCTAACACTAATCCGTACCCTAACACGTACGCTCACCCTAAACCGTTGTCGTACCCTAACCTGTCCCCTAAACCGTCCCCGTTCCCTAACCCTAACCCTAACCCTAACCCTAACCCTAACCCTTACCCGAAGCCTTACCCTAACCCTTCCCCTAATCCTAACCCGTACGCTAACACTAACCCGTACCCTAACACGTACGCTCACCCTAAACCGTTGTCGTACCCTCACCTGTCCCCTAAACCGTCCCCGTCCCCTAACCCTAACCCTAACCCTAACCCTAAACCTTACCCCAAGCCTTACCCTAGCCCGTCCCCTAATCCTAACCCGTACGCTAACACTAACCCGTACCCTAACACGTACGCTCACCCTAAACCGTTGTCGTACACTAACCTGTCCCCTAAACCGTCCCCGTCCCCTAACCCTATCCCTAAACCTAAACCTAACCCTAACCCTTACCCGAAGCCTTACCGTAAACCGTACCCTAATCCTAACCCATACGATAACACTAACCCGTACCCTAACACGTACGCTCACCCTAAACCGTTGTCGTACCCTAACCTGTCCCCTTAACCGTCCCCGTCCCCTAACCCTAACCCTAACCCTAACCCTAACCCTTACCCGAAGCCTTACCATAACCCGTCCCCAAATCCTAACCCGTATGCTAACACTAAACCGTACCCTAACACGTACGCTCACCCTAAAACGTTGTCGTACACTAACCTATCCACTAAACCGTCCCCGTCCCCTAACCCTAACCCTAACCCTAACCCTTACCCTAACCCTTACCCGAAGCCTTACCGTAACCCATCCCCTAATCCTAACCCATACGATAACACTAACCCGTACCCTAACACGTACGCTCACCCTAAACCGTTGTCGTACCCTAACCTGTCCCCTAAACCGTCCCCGTCCCCTAACCCTAACCCTAACCCTAGCCCTAACCCTTACCCGAAGACTTACCCTAACCCTTCCCTTAATCCTAACCCGTACGCTAACACTAACCCGTACCCTAACACGTACGCTCACCCTAAACCGTTGTCGTACACTAACCTGTCCCCTAAACTGTCCCCGTCCCCGTCCCCGTCCATTAACCCTAACCCTAACCCTAACCCTTACACGAAGCCTTACCCTAACCCGTCCCCTAATCCTAACCCGTACGCTAACACTAAACCGTACCCTAACACGTTCGCTCACCCTAAACCTTTGTCGTACCCTAACCTGTCCCCTAAACCGTCCCCGTCCCCTAACCCTAAACCTAACCCTAACCCTTACCCAAAGCCTTACCCTAACCCGTCCCCTAATCCTAAACCGTACGCTAACACTAACCCATAGCCTAACACGTACGCTCACCATAAACCGTTGTCATACCCTAACCTGTCCCCTAAACCGTCCCCATCCCCTAACCCTAACCCTAACCCTAACCCTAACCCTTACCTGAAGCCTTACCCTAACCCATCCCCTAATCCTAACCCGTACGCTAACACTAAACCGTATCCTAACACATACACACACCCTAAAATGTTGTTGTACACTAACCTGTCCCCTAAACCGTCCCCGTCTCCTAACCCTAACCCTAACCCTAACCCTAACCCTAACCCTTACCCGAAGCCTTACCCTAACACGTCCTCTAATCCTAACCCGTACGCTAACATTAACCCGTACCCTAACACGTACGCTCAACGTAAACCGTTGTCGTACCCTAACCTGTCCCCTAAACCGTCCCCGTCCCCTAACCCTATCCCTAACCCTAACCCTAAACCTGACCCGAAGCCTTACCCTAACCGGTCCCCTAATCCTCACCCGTACGCTAACACTAACCCGTACCCTAACACGTAGGCTCACCCTAAACCTTCGTCGTACCCTAACCTGTCCCCTAAACCGTCCCCGTCCCCTAACCCTAACACTAACCCTAAACCTAAACCTTACCCGAAGCCTTACCCTAACCCGTCCCCTAATCCTAACCCGTACGCTAACACTAACCCGTACCCTAACACGTACGCTCACCCTAAAACGTTGTCGTACCCTAACCTGTCCCTTAAACCGTCCCCGTCCCCTAACCCTAACCCTAACCCTAACCCTAACCCTTACCCGAAGCCTTACCCTAACCCGTCCCCTAATCCTAATCCATACGATAACAGTAACCTGTACCCTAACACGTACGCTCACCCTAAACTGTTGTCGTACACTAACCTGTCCCCTAAACTGTCCCCGTATCCATCCCCGTCCCCTAACCCTAAACCTAACCCTAACCCTTACCCGAAGCCTTACCCTAACCCGTCCCCTAATCCTAAACCATACGCTAACACTAACCCGTACCCTAACACGTACGCTCACCCTAAAACTTTGTCGTACCGTAACCTGTCCCCTAAACCGTCCCCATCCCCTAACCCTAAACCTATCCCTAACCCTTACCCAAAGCCTTACCCTAACCCGTACCATAATCCTAAACCGTACGCTAACACTAACCCGTACCCTAACACGTACGCTCACCCTAAACCTTTGTCGTACCCTAACCTGTCCCCTAAACCGTCCCCGTCCCCTAACCATATCCCTAACCCTAACCCTAACCCTGACCCGAAGCCTTACCCTAACCCGTCCCCTAATCCTAACCCGTACGCTAACACTAACCCGTACCCTAACACGTACGCTCACCCTAAACCGTTGTCGTACCCTAACCTGTCCCCTAAACCGTCCCCGTTCCCTAACCCTAACCCTAACCCTAACCCTAACCCTAACCCTTACCCGAAGCCTTACCCTAACCCTTCCCCTAATCCTAACCCGTACGCTAACACTAACCCGTACCCTAACACGTACGCTCACCCTAAACCGTTGTCGTACCCTCACCTGTCCCCTAAACCGTCCCCGTCCCCTAACCCTAACCCTAACCCTAACCCTAACCCTAAACCTTACCCGAAGCCTTACCCTAGCCCGTCCCCTAATCCTAACCCGTACGCTAACACTAACCCGTACCCTAACACGTACGCTCACCCTAAACCGTTGTCGTACACTCACCTGTCCCCTAAACCGTCCCCGTCCCCTAACCCTATCCCTAAACCTAAACCTAACCCTAACCCTTACCCGAAGCCTTACCGTAAACCGTACCCTAATCCTAACCCATACGATAACACTAACCCGTACCCTAACACGTACGCTCACCCTAAACCGTTGTCGTACCCTAACCTGTCCCCTTAACCGTCCCCGTCCCCTAACCCTAACCCTAACCCTAACCCTAACCCTTACCCGAAGCCTTACCATAACCCGTCCCCAAATCCTAACCCGTATGCTAACACTAAACCGTACCCTAACACGTACGCTCACCCTAAAACGTTGTCGTACACTAACCTGTCCACTAAACCGTCCCCGTCCCCTAACCCTAACCCTAACCCTAACCCTTACCCTAACCCTTACCCGAAGCCTTACCGTAACCCATCCCCTAATCCTAACCCATACGATAACACTAAACCGTACCCTAACACGTACGCTCACCCTAAACCGTTGTCGTACCCTAACCTGTCCCCTAAACCGTCCCCGTCCCCTAACCCTAACCCTAACCCTAGCCCTAACCCTTACCCGAAGACTTACCCTAACCCTTCCCTTAATCCTAACCCGTACGCTAACACTAACCCGTACCCTAACACGTACGCTCACCCTAAACCGTTGTCGTACACTAACCTGTCCCCTAAACTGTCCCCGTCCCCGTCCCCGTCCCCTAACCCTAACCCTAACCCTAACACTTACCCGAAGCCTTACCCTAAACCGTCCCCTAATCCTAACCCGTACGCGAACACTAAACCGTACCCTAACACGTACGCTCACCCTAAACCTTTGACGTACCCTAACCTGTCCCCTAAACTGTCCCCGTCCCCTAACCCTAAACCTAACCCTAACCCTTACCCTTACCTGAAGCCTTACCCTAACCCGTCCCCTAAACCTAACCCGTACGCTAACACTAAACCGTATCCTAACACATACACACACCCTAAACCGTTGTTGTACACTAACCTGTCCCCTAAACCGTCCCCGTCTCCTAACCCTAACCATAACCCTAACTCTAACCCTAACCCTTACCCGAAGCCTTACCCTAACACGTCCTCTAATCCTAACCCGTACGCTAACACTAACCCGTACCCTAACACATACGCTCAACGTAAACCGTTGTCGTACCCTAACCTGTCCCCTAAACCGTCCCCATCCCCTAACCCTATCCCTAACCCTAACCCTAAACCTGACCCGAAGCCTTACCCTAACCTGTCCCCTAATCCTAACCCGTACGCTAACACTAACCCGTACTCTAACACGTACGCTCACCCTAAACCTTCGTCGTTCCCTAACCTGTCCCCTAAACCATCCCCGTCCCCTAACCCTAACACTAACCCTAAACCTAACCCTTACCCGAAGCCTTACCCTAACCCGTCCCCTAATCCTAACCCGTACGCTAACACTAACCCGTACCCTAACACGTACGCTCACCCTAAAACGTTGTCGTACCCTAACCTGTCACTTAAACCGTCCCCGTCCCCTAACCCTAACCCTAACCCTAAACCTAACCCTTACCCGAAGCCTTACCCTAACCCGTCCCCTAATCCTAACCCATACGATAACACTAACCTGTACCCTAACACGTACGCTCACCCTAAACCGTTGTCATACACTAACCTGTCCCCTAAACCGTCCCCGTCTCCTAACCCTAACCCTAACCCTAACCCTAACCCTAACCCTTACCCGAAGCCTTACCCTAACACGTCCTCTAATCCTAACCCGTACGCTAACACTAACCCGTACCCTAACACGTATGCTCAACGTAAACCGTTGTCGTATCCTAACCTGTCCCCTAAACCGTCCCCGTCCCCTAACCCTATCCCTAACCCTAACCGTAACCCTGACCCGAAGCCTTACACTAACCCTTCCCCTAATCCTAACCCGTACGCTAACACTAACCCGTACCCTAACACGTACGCTCACCCTAAACCGTTGTCGTACCCTAACCTGTCCCCTAAACCGTCACCGTCACCTCACCCTATCCCTAACCCTAACCCTAACCCGAACCCTTACCCGAAGCCTTACCCTAAACCGTCCCCTAAACCTAACCCGTACGCTTACTCTAACCCATACCCTAACACGTACGCTCACCCTAAACCGTTGTCGTACCCTAACCTGTCCCCTAAACCGTCCCCGTTCCCTAACCCTAACCCTAACCCTAAACCTAACCCTAACCCTGACCCGAAGCCTTACCCTAACCCTTCCCCTAATCCTAACCCGTACGCTAACACTAACCCATACCCTAACACGTATGCTCACCCTAAACCGTTGTCGTACCCTAACCTGTCCCCTAAACCGTCCCCGTTCCCGTCCCCTAACCCTAACACTAACCCTAACCCTTACCCGAAGCATTACCCTAACCCGCCCCTATTCCTACCCGTACGCTAACACAAACCCGTACCCTAACACGTAGGCTCACCCTAAACCTTTATCGTACCCTAACCTGTCCCCTAAACCGTCCCCGTCCCCTAACCCTAAACCTAACCCTAACCCTTACCCAAAGCCTTACACTAACCCGTACCCTAATCCTAAACCGTACGCTAACACTAACCCATAGCCTAACACGTACGCTCACCATAAACCGTTATCGTACCCTAACATGTCCCCTAAACCGTCCCCATCCCCTATCCCTAAACCTAACCCTAACCCTAACCCCTTCCTGAAGCCTTACCCTAACCCGTCCCCTAATACTAACCCGTACGCTAACACTAAACCGTATCCTAACACATACACACACCCTAAACCGTTGTTGTACACTAACCTGTCCCCTAAACCGTCCCCGTCTCCTAACCCTAACCCTAACCCTAACCCTAACCCTAACCCTTACCCGAAGCCTTACCCTAACACGTCCTCTAATCCTAACCCGTACGCTAACACTAACCCGTAAGCTAACACGTACGCTCAACGTAAACCGTTGTCGTACCCTAACCTGTCCCCTAAACCGTCCCCGTCCCCTAACCCTATCCCTAACCTTAACCCTAACCCTGACCCGAAACCTTACCCTAACCCGTCCCCTAATCCTAACCCGTACGCTAACACTAACCCGTACCCTAACACGTACGCTCACCCTAAACCGTTGTCGTACCCAAACCTGTCCCCTAAACCGTCACCGTCACCTCACCCTATCCCTAACCCTAACCCTAACCCTAACCCGAACCCTTACCAGAAGCCTTACCCTAAACCGTCCCCTAATCCTAACCTGTACGCTAACTCTAACCCGTACCCTAACACGTACGCTCACCCTAAACCGTTGTCGTACCCTAACCTGTCCCCTAAACTGTCCCCGTCCCCTAACCCTAACCCTAACCCTAACTCTAACCCTTACCCGAAGCCTTACTCTAACCCGTCCCCTAATCCTAACCCATACGATAACACTAACCTATACCCTAACACGTACGCTCAACCTAAACCGTTGTCATACACTAAACTGTCCCCTAAACTGTCCCCGTCCCCTAACCCTAACCCTAACCCTAACCCTAACCCTAAACCTTACCCGAAGCCTTACCCTAACCCGTCCCATAATCCTAACCCGTACGCTAACACTAACCCGTACCCGAACACGTACGCTCACCCTAAACCGTTGTCGTACACTAACCTGTCCCCTAAACCGTCCCCGTCCCCTAACCCTAACCCTAAACCTAACACTAACCCTAACCCTTACCCGAAGCCTTACTGTAAACCGTCCCCTAATCCTAACCCATACGATAACACTAACCCGTAACCTAACACGTACGCTCACCCTAAACCTTTGTCGAACCCTAACCTGTCCCCTAAACCGTCCCCGTCCCCTAACCCTAACCCTAACCCTAACCCTAACCCTTACCCGAAGCCTTACCATAACCCGTTCCCTGATCCTAACCCGTATGCTAACACTAACCCGTACCCTAACACGTACGCTCACCCTAAACCGTTGTCGTACACTCACCTGTCCCCTAAACCGTCCCCATCCCCTAACCCTAACCCTAACCCTAACCCTAACCCTAAACTTTACCCGAAGCCTTACCCTAACCCGTCCCCTAATCCTAACCCTTACGATAACACTAAACCATACCCTAACACGTACGCTCACCCTAAACCATTGTCATACACTGACCTGTCCCCTAAACCATCCCCGTCCCCGTCCCCTAACCCTAACCCTAACCCTAACCCTAACCCTTACCCGAAGCCTTACCCTATCCTGTCCCCTAATCCTAAACCGTACACTAACACTAACCCGTACCCTAACACGTACACTCACCCTAAACCGTTGTCGTACCCTAACCTGTCCCCTAAACCGTCCCCGTCCCCTAACCCTAACCATAACCCTAACCCTAACCCTTACCCGAAGCCTTACCCTAACCCATCCCCTAATCCTAACCCGTACACTAACACTAACCTGTACCCTAACACGTACGCTCACACTAAACCATTGTCGTACCCTAACCTGTCCCCTAAACCGTCCCCGTCCCCTAACCCTAACCCTAACCCTTACCCGAAGCCTTACCCTAACCCATCCCCTAATCCTAAACCGTACGCAAACACTAACCCGTACCCTAACACGTACGCTCACCCTAAACCGTTGTCGTACACTCACCTGTCCCCTAAACCGTCCCCGTCCCCTAACCCTAACCCTAACCCTAACCCTAACCCTAACCGTTACCCGAAACATTACCCTAACCCGTCCCCTAATCCTAACCCATACCATAACACTAACCTGTACCCTAACACGTACGCTCACCCTATACCGTTGTCATACACTAACCTGTCCCCTAAACTGTCCCCGTCCCCTAACCCTAACTCTAACCCTAACCCTAACCCTAAACCTTACCCGAAGCCTTACCCTAACCCGTCCCATAATCCTAACCCGTACGCTAACACTAACCCGTATCCTAACACGTACGCTCACCCTAAACTGTTCTCGTACACTAACCTGTCCCCTAAACCGTCCCCGTCCCCTAACCCTAACCCTAAACCTAACCCTAACCCTAACCCTTACCCGAAGCCTTACCGTAAACCGTCCCCTAATCCTAACCCATACGATAACACTAACCCGTACCCTAATACGTACGCTCACTCTAAACCGTTGTCGTACCCTAACCTGTCCCCTAAACCGTCCCCGTCCCCTAACCCTAACCCTAACCCTAACCCTAACCCTTACCCGAAGCCTTACCATAACCCGTCCCGTAAACCTAACCCGTATGCTAACACTAACCCGAACCCTAACACGTACGCTCACCCTAAACCATTGTCGTACACTCACCTGTCCCCTAAACCGTCCCCATTCCCTAACCCTAACCCTAACCCTAACCTTAACACTAACCCTTACCCAAAGCCTTACAGTAACCCATCCCCTAATCCTAACCCATACGATAACACTAACCCGTACCCTAACACGTACGCTCACCCTAAACCGTGGTCGTACACTAACCTGTCCCCTATACCGTCCCCGTCCCCTAACCCTAACCCTAACCCTTACCGGAAGACTTACCCTAACCCGTCCCCTAATCCTAACCCATACGCTAACACTAAACCGTACCCTAACACGTACGCTCACCCTAAACCTTTGTCGTACACTAACCTGTCCCCTAAACCGTCCCCGTCACCTAACCCTAAACCTAACCCTAACCCTTACCCAAAGCCTTACCCTAACCCGTCCCCTAATCCTAAACCGTACGCTAAAACTAACCCATAGCCTAACACGTACGCTCACCATAAACCGTTTTCGTACCCTAACCTGTCCCCTAAACCGTCCCCATCCCCTAACCCTAACCCTAACCCTAACCCTAACCCTGACCCGAAGCCTTACCCTAACCCGTCCCCTAATCCTAACCCGTACGCTAACACTAACCCGTACCCTAACACGTACGCTCACCCTAAAACTTTTTCGTACCCTAACCTGTCCCCTAAACTGTCCCCGTCCCCTAACCCTAACACTAACCCTAACCCTAACCCTTACCCGAAGCCTTACCCTAACCCGTCCCCTAATCCTAACCCGTACGCTAACACTAACGCGTACCCTAACACGGACGCTCACCCTAAACCGTTGTCGTACCCTAACCTGTCCCTTAAACCGTCCCCGTCCCCTAACCCTAATCCTAACCCTAACCCTAACCCTTACCCTAAGCCTTACCCTAACCCGTCCCCTAATCCTAACCCGTATGCTAACTCTAAACCATACCCTAACACGTACACTCACCCTAGACCGTTGTCGTACCCTAACCTGTCCCCTAAACCGTCCCCGTTCCCTAACCCTAACCCTAATCCTAAACTTAACCCTAACCCTTATCCGAAGCCTTACCCTAACTCGTCCCCTAATCCTAACTCGTACGCTAACACTAACCCGTACCCTAACACGTACGCTCACCCTAAACAGTTGTCGTACTCTAACCTGTCCCCTAAACCGTCCCCGTCCCCTAACCCTAACCCTCACCCTAACCCTAACCCTTACCCGAAGCCTTACCATAACCCGTCCCCTGATCCTAACCCGTATGCTAACACTAACCCGTACCCTAACACGTACGCTCACCCTAAACCGTTGTCGTACACTCACCTGTCCCCTAAACCGTCCCCGTCCCCTAACCCTAACCCTAACCCTAACCCTAACCCTAAACTTTACCCAAAGCCTTACCCTAACCCGTGCCCTAATCCTAACACTTACGATAACACTAAACCATACCCTAACACGTACGCTCATCCTAAACCGTTGTCATACACTGACCTGTCCCCTAAACCGTCCCCGTCCCCGTCCCCGTCCCCTAACCCTAACCCTAACCCTAACCCTTACCCGAAGCCTTACCCTAACCTGTCCCCTAATCCTAAACCGTACACTAACACTAACCCATACCCTAACACGTACACTCACCCTAAACCGTTGTCGTACCCTAACCTGTCCCCTAAACCGTCCCCATCCCCTAACCCTAACCATAACCCTAACCCTAACCCTTACCCGAAGCCTTACCCTAACCAATCCCCTAATCCTAACCCGTACGCTAACACTAACCTGTACCCTAACACGTACGCTCACCCTAAACCATTGTCGTACCCTAACCTGTCCCCTAAACCGTCCCCGTCCCCTAACCCTAACCCTTACCCGAAGCCTTACCCTAACACATCCCCTAATCCTAAACCGTACGCAAACACTAACCCGTAGCCTAACACGTACGCTCACCATAAACCGTTGTCGTACTATAACCTGTCCCCTAAACCGTCCCCGTCCCCTAACCCTAACCCTACCCCTAACCCTAACCCTAACCGTTACCCGAAGCCTTACCCTAACCCGTCCCCTAATCGTAACCCATACCATAACACTAACCTGTACCCTAACACGTACGCTCACCCTAAACCGTTGTCATACACTAACCTGTCCCCTAAACTGTCCCCGTCCCCTAACCCTAAATCTAACCCTAACCCTAACCCTAAACCTTACCCGAAGCCTTACCCTAACCCGTCCCATAATCCTAACCCGTACGCTAACACTAACCCATACCCTAACACGTACGCTCACCCTAAACCGTTGTCGTACACTAACCTGTCCCCTAAACCGTCCCCGTCCCCTAACCCTAAACCTAAACCTAACCCTAACCCTAACCCTTACCCGAAGCCTTACCGTAAACCGTCCCCTAATCCTAACCCATACGATAACACTAACCCGTACCCTAATACGTACGCTCACTCTAAACCGTTGTCGTACCCTAACCTGTCCCCGAAACCGTCCCCGTCACCTAACCCTAACCCTAACCCTAACCCTAACCCTTACCCGCAGCCTTACCATAACCCGTCCCCTAATCCTAACCCGTATGCTAACACTAACCCGTACCCTAACATGTACGCTCACCCTAAACCATTGTCGTACACTCACCTGTCCCCTAAACCGTCCCCGTCCCCTAACCCTAACCCTAACCCTAACCCTAACCCTAACCCTTACCCAAAGCCTTACAGTAACCCATCTCCTAATCCTAACCCATACGATAACACTAACCCGTACCCTAACACGTACGCTCACCCTAAACCGTTGTCGTACACTAACCTTTCCACTAAACCGTCCCCGTCCCCTAACCCTAACCCTAACCCTAGCCCTAACCCTTACCCGAAAACTTACCCTAACCCGTCCCCTAATCCTAACCCGTACGCTAACACTAAACCGTACCCTAACACGTACGCTCACCCTAAAGCTTTGTCGTACACTAACCTGTCCCCTAAACCGTCCCCATCCCCTAACCCTAAACCTAACCCTAACCCTTACCCAAAGCCTTACCCTAACCCGTCCCCTAATCCTAAACCGTACGCTAACACTAACCCATAGCCTAACACGTACGCTCACCATAAACCGTTGTCGTACCCTAACCTGTCCCCTAAACCGTCCCCATCCCCTAACCCTAACCCTAACCCTAACCCTAACCCTGACCCGAAGCCTTACCCTAACCCGTCCCCTAATCCTAACCCGTACGCTAACACTAACCCGTACCCTAACACGTACGCTCACCCTAAACCTTTTTCGTACCCTAACCTGTCCCCTAAACTGTCCCTGTCCCCTAACCCTAACACTAACCCTAACCCTAACCCTTACCCGAAGCCTTACCTTAACCCGTCCCCTAATCCTAACCCGTACGCTAACACTAACGCGTACCCTAACACGGACGCTCACCCTAAACCGTTGTCGTACCCTAACCTGTCCCTTAAACCGTCCCCGTCCCATAACCCTAATCCTAACCCTAACCCTAACCCTTACCCGAAGCCTTACCCTAACCCGTCCCCTAATCCTAACCCGTATGCTAACTCTAACCCATACCCTAACACGTACGCTCACCCTAGACCGTTGTCGTACCCTAACCTGTCCCCTAAACCGTCCCCGTTCCCTAACCCTAACCCTAACCCTAACCTTAACCCTAACCCTTATCCGAAGCCTTACCCTAACTCGTCCCCTAATCCTAACTCGTACGCTAACACTAACCCGTACCCTAACACGTACGCTCACCCTAAACAGTTGTCGTACTCTAACCTGTCCCCTAAACCGTCCCCGTCCCCTAACCCTAACCCTAACCCTAACCCTAACCCTAAACTTTACCCGAAGCCTTACCCTAACCCGTCCCCTAATCCTAACCCTTACGATAACACTAAACCATACCCTAACACGTACGCTCACCCTAAACCGTTGTCATACACTGACCTGTCAACTAAACCGTCCCCGTCCCCTAACCCTAACCCTAACCCTAACCCTAACCCTAACCCTTACCCGAAGCCTTACCCTAACCTGTCCCCTAATCCTAAACTGTACACTAACACTAACCCGTACCCTAACACGTACACTCACCCTAAACCTTTGTCGTACCCTAACCTGTCCCCTAAACCGTCCCCGTCCCCTAACCCTAACCATAACCCTAACCCTAACCCTTACCCGAAGCCTTACCCTAACCCATCCCCTAATCCTAACCCGTACGCTAACACTAACCTGTATCCTAACACGTACGCTCACCCTAAACCGTTGTCGTACCCTAACCTGTCCCCTAAACCGTCCCCGTCCCCTAACCCTAACCCTAACCCTTACCCGAAGCCTTACACTAACCCATCCCCTAATCCTAACGCGTACGCAAACACTAACCCGTAGCCTAACACGTACGCTCACCATAAACCGTTGTCGTACCATAACCTGTCCCCTAAACAGTCCCCGTTCCCTAACCCTAACCCTAACCCTAACCCTAACCCTAACCGTTACCCGAAGCCTTACCCTAACCCGTCCCATAATCCTAACCCGTACGCTAACACTAACCCGTACCCTAACACGTATGCTCACCCTAAACCGTTGTCGTACAGTAACCTGTCCCCTAAACCGTCCCCGTCCCCTAACCCTAACCCTAAACCTAACCCTTACCCTTACCCGAAGCCTTACCGTAAACCGTCCCCTAATCCTAACACATACGATAACACTAACCCGTACCCTAACACGTACGCTCACCCTAAACCGTTGTCGTACCCTAACCTGTCCCCTAAACTGTCCCTGTCCCCTAACCCTAACCATAACCCTAACCCTAAACCTTACCCAAAGCCTTACCATAACCCGTCCCCAAATCCTAACCCGTATGCTAACACTAAACCGTACCCTAACACGTACGCTCACCCTAAAACGTTGTCGTACACTAACCTGTCCACTAAACCGTCCCCGTCCCCTAACCCTAACCCTAACCCTAACCCTTACCCGAAGCCTTACCGTAACCCATCCCCTAATCCTAACCCATACGATAACACTAACCCGTACCCTAACACGTACGCTCACCCTAAACCGTTGTCGTACCCTAACCTGTCCCCTAAACCGTCCCCGTCCCCTAACCCTAACCCTAACCCTAGCCCTAACCCTTACCCGAAGACTTACCCTAACCCTTCCCTTAATCCTAACCCGTACGCTAACACTAACCCGTACCCTAACACGTACGCTCACCCTAAACCGTTGTCGTACACTAACCTGTCCCCTAAACTGTCCCCGTCCCCGTCCCCGTCCCCTAACCCTAACCCTAACCCTAACACTTACCCGAAGCCTTAACCTAAACCGTCCCCTAATCCTAACCCGTACGCGAACACTAAACCGTACCCTAACACGTACGCTCACCCTAAACCTTTGACGTACCCTAACCTGTCCCCTAAACCGTCCCCGTCCCCTATCCCTAAACCTAACCCTAACCCTTACCCTTACCTGAAGCCTTACCCTAAACCGTCCCCTAAACCTAACCCGTACGCTAACACTAAACCTTATCCTAACACATACACACACCCTAAACCGTTGTTGTACACTAACCTGTCCCCTAAACCGTCCCCGTCTCCTAACCCTAACCATAACCCTAACTCTAACCCTAACCCTTACCCGAAGCCTTACCCTAACACGTCCTCTAATCCTAACCCGTACGCTAACACTAACCCGTACCCTAGCACATACGCTCAACGTAAACCGTTGTCGTACCCTAACCTGTCCCCTAAACCGTCCCCATCCCCTAACCCTATCCCTAACCCTAACCCTAAACCTGACCCGAAGCCTTACCCTAACCTGTCCCCTAATCCTAACCCGTACGCTAACACTAACCCGTACCCTAACACGTACGCTCACCCTAAACCTTCGTCGTTCCCTAACCTGTCCCCTAAACCATCCCCGTCCCCTAACCCTAACACTAACCCTAACCCTAACCCTAACCCTTACCCGAAGCCTTACCCTAACACGTCCTCTAATCCTAACCCGTACGCTAACACTAACCCGTACCCTAACACGTATGCTCAACGTAAACCGTTGTCGTACCCTAACCTGTCCCCTAAACCGTCCCCGTCCCCTAACCCTATCCCTAACCCTAACCGTAACCCTGACCCGAAGCCTTACACTAACCCTTCCCCTAATCCTAACCTGTACGCTAACACTAACCCGTACCCTAACACGTACGCTCACCCTAAACCGTTGTCGTACCCTAACCTGTCCCCTAAACCGTCACCGTCACCTCACCCTATCCCTAACCCTAACCCTAACCCGAACCCTTACCCGAAGCCTTACCCTAAACCGTCCCCTAAACCTAACCCGTACGCTTACTCTAACCCATACCCTAACACGTACGCTCACCCTAAACCGTTGTCGTACCCTAACCTGTCCCCTAAACCGTCCCCGTTCCCTAACCCTAACCCTAACCCTAAACCTAACCCTAACCCTGACCCGAAGCCTTACCCTAACCCTTCCCCTAATCCTAACCCGTACGCTAACACTAACCCATACCCTAACACGTATGCTCACCCTAAACCGTTGTCGTACCCTAACCTGTCCCCTAAACCGTCCCCGTTCCCGTCCCCTAACCCTAACACTAACCCTAACCCTTACCCGAAGCATTACCCTAACCCGCCCCTATTCCTACCCATACGCTAACACTAACCCGTACCCTAACACGTAGGCTCACCCTAAACCTTTATCGTACCCTAACCTGTCCCCTAAACCGTCCCCGTCCCCTAACCCTAAACCTAACCCTAACCCTTACCCAAAGCCTTACACTAACCCGTACCCTAATCCTAAACCGTACGCTAACACTAACCCATAGCCTAACACGTACGCTCACCATAAACCGTTATCGTACCCTAACATGTCCCCTAAACCGTCCCCATCCCCTATCCCTAAACCTAACCCTAACCCTAACCCTTTCCTGAAGCCTTACCCTAACCCGTCCCCTAATACTAACCCGTACGCTAACACTAAACCGTATCCTAACACATACACACACCCTAAACCGTTGTTGTACACTAACCTGTCCCCTAAACCGTCCCCGTCTCCTAACCCTAACCCTAACCCTAACCCTAACCCTAACCCTTACCCGAAGCCTTACCCTAACACGTCCTCTAATCCTAACCCGTACGCTAACACTAACCCGTAAGCTAACACGTACGCTCAACGTAAACCGTTGTCGTACCCTAACCTGTCCCCTAAACCGTCCCCGTCCCCTAACCCTATCCCTAACCTTAACCCTAACCCTGACCCGAAGCCTTACCCTAACCCGTCCCCTAATCCTAACCCGTACGCTAACACTAACCCGTACCCTAACACGTACGCTCACCCTAAACCGTTGTCGTACCCAAACCTGTCCCCTAAACCGTCACCGTCACCTCACCCTATCCCTAACCCTAACCCTAACCCTAACCCGAACCCTTACCAGAAGCCTTACCCTAAACCGTCCCCTAATCCTAACCTGTACGCTAACTCTAACCCGTACCCTAACACGTACGCTCACCCTAAACCGTTGTCGTACCCTAACCTGTCCCCTAAACTGTCCCCGTCCCCTAACCCTAACCCTAACCCTAACCCTAACTCTAACCCTTACCCGAAGCCTTACTCTAACCCGTCCCCTAATCCTAACCCATACGATAACACTAACCTATACCCTAACACGTACGCTCAACCTAAACCGTTGTCATACACTAAACTGTCCCCTAAACTGTCCCCGTCCCCTAACCCTAACCCTAACCCTAACCCTAACCCTAAACCTTACCCGAAGCCTTACCCTAACCCGTCCCATAATCCTAACCCGTACGCTAACACTAACCCGTACCCGAACACGTACGCTCACCCTAAACCGTTGTCGTACACTAACCTGTCCCCTAAACCGTCCCCGTCCCCTAACCCTAACCCTAAACCTAACCCTAACCCTAACCCTTACCCGAAGCCTTACTGTAAACCGTCCCCTAATCCTAACCCATACGATAACACTAACCCGTAACCTAACACGTACGCTCACCCTAAACCGTTGTCGAACCCTAACCTGTCCCCTAAACCGTCCCCGTCCCCTAACCCTAACCCTAACCCTAACCCTAACCCTTACCCGAAGCCTTACCATAACCCGTTCCCTGATCCTAACCCGTATGCTAACACTAACCCGTACCCTAACACGTACGCTCACCCTAAACCGTTGTCGTACACTCACCTGTCCCCTAAACCGTCCCCATCCCCTAACCCTAACCC
Source organism: Phocoena phocoena (assembly GCF_963924675.1). Lineage (NCBI taxonomy): Eukaryota > Metazoa > Chordata > Mammalia > Artiodactyla > Phocoenidae > Phocoena > Phocoena phocoena. The sequence goes on from NW_027077670.1 coordinate 119,257, forward strand.
TAACCCTAACCCTAACCCTAAACTTTACCCGAAGCCTTACCCTAACCCGTCCCCTAATCCTAACCCTTACGATAACACTAAACCTTACCCTAACACGTACGCTCACGCTAAACCATTGTCATACACTGACCTGTCCCCTAAACCATCCCCGTCCCCGTCCCCTAACCCTAACCCTAACCCTAACCCTAACCCTTACCCGAAGCCTTACCCTATCCTGTCCCCTAATCCTAAACCGTACACTAACACTAACCCGTACCCTAACACGTACACTCACCCTAAACCGTTGTCGTACCCTAACCTGTCCCCTAAACCGTCCCCGTCCCCTAACCCTAACCCTAACCCTTACCCGAAGCCTTACCCTAACCCATCCCCTAATCCTAAACCGTACGCAAACACTAACCCGTACCCTAACACGTACGCTCACCCTAAACCGTTGTCGTACACTCACCTGTCCCCTAAACCGTCCCCGTCCCCTAACCCTAACCCTAACCCTAACCCTAACCCTAACCGTTACCCGAAACCTTACCCTAACCCGTCCCCTAATCCTAACCCACACCATAACACTAACCTGTACCCTAACACGTACGCTCACCCTATACCGTAGTCATACACTAACCTGTCCCCTAAACTGTCCCCGTCCCCTAACCCTAACTCTAACCCTAACCCTAACCCTAAACCTTACCCGAAGCCTTACCCTAACCCGTCCCATAATCCTAACCCGTACGCTAACACTAACCCGTATCCTAACACGTACGCTCACCCTAAACTGTTCTCGTACACTAACCTGTCCCCTAAACCGTCCCCGTCCCCTAACCCTAACCCTAAACCTAACCCTAACCCTAACCCTTACCCGAAGCCTTACCGTAAACCGTCCCCTAATCCTAACCCATACGATAACACTAACCCGTACCCTAATACGTACGCTCACTCTAAACCGTTGTCGTACCCTAACCTGTCCCCTAAACCGTCCCCGTCACCTAACCCTAACCCTAACCCTAACCCTAACCCTTACCCGAAGCCTTACCATAACCCGTCCCGTAAACCTAACCCGTATGCTAACACTAACCCGAACCCTAACACGTACGCTCACCCTAAACCATTGTCGTACACTCACCTGTCCCCTAAACCGTCCCCATCCCCTAACCCTAACCCTAACCCTAACCTTAACACTAACCCTTACCCAAAGCCTTACAGTAACCCATCCCCTAATCCTAACCCATACGATAACACTAACCCGTACCCTAACACGTACGCTCACCCTAAACCGTGGTCGTACACTAACCTGTCCCCTATACCGTCCCCGTCCCCTAACACTAACCCTAACCCTAGCCCTAACCCTTACCGGAAGACTTACCCTAACCCGTCCCCTAATCCTAACCCATACGCTAACACTAAACCGTACCCTAACACGTACGCTCACCCTAAACCTTTGTCGTACACTAACCTGTCCCCTAAACCGTCCCCGTCACCTAACCCTAAACCTAACCCTAACCCTTACCCAAAGCCTTACCCTAACCCGTCCCCTAATCCTAAACCGTACGCTAACACTAACCCATAGCCTAACACGTACGCTCACCATAAACCGTTTTCGTACCCTAACCTGTCCCCTAAACCGTCCCCATCCCCTAACCCTAACCCTAACCCTAACCCTAACCCTGACCCGAAGCCTTACCCTAACCCGTCCCCTAATCCTAACCCGTACGCTAACACTAACCCGTACCCTAACACGTACGCTCACCCTAAAACTTTTTCGTACCCTAACCTGTCCCCTAAACTGTCCCCGTCCCCTAACCCTAACACTAACCCTAACCCTAACCCTTACCCGAAGCCTTACCCTAACCCGTCCCCTAATCCTAACCCGTACGCTAACACTAACGCGTACCCTAACACGGACGCTCACCCTAAACCGTTGTCGTACCCTAACCTGTCCCTTAAACCGTCCCCGTCCCCTAACCCTAATCCTAACCCTAACCCTAACCCTTACCCGAAGCCTTACCCTAACCCGTCCCCTAATCCTAACCCGTATGCTAACTCTAAACCATACCCTAACACGTACACTCACCCTAGACCGTTGTCGTACCCTAACCTGTCCCCTAAACCGTCCCCGTTCCCTAACCCTAACCCTAATCCTAAACTTAACCCTAACCCTTATCCGAAGCCTTACCCTAACTCGTCCCCTAATCCTAACTCGTACGCTAACACTAACCCGTACCCTAACACGTACGCTCACCCTAAACAGTTGTCGTACTCTAACCTGTCCCCTAAACCGTCCCCGTCCCCTAACCCTAACCCTCACCCTAACCCTAACCCTTACCCGAAGCCTTACCATAACCCGTCCCCTGATCCTAACCCGTATGCTAACACTAACCCGTACCCTAACACGTACGCTCACCCTAAACCGTTGTCGTACACTCACCTGTCCCCTAAACCGTCCCCGTCCCCTAACCCTAACCCTAACCCTAACCCTAACCCTAAACTTTACCCAAAGCCTTACCCTAACCCGTGCCCTAATCCTAACACTTACGATAACACTAAACCATACCCTAACACGTACGCTCACCCTAAACCGTTGTCATACACTGACCTGTCCCCTAAACCGTCCCCGTCCCCGTCCCCGTCCCCTAACCCTAACCCTAACCCTAACCCTTACCCGAAGCCTTACCCTAACCTGTCCCCTAATCCTAAACCGTACACTAACACTAACCCGTACCCTAACACGTACACTCACCCTAAACCGTTGTCGTACCCTAACCTGTCCCCTAAACCGTCCCCGTCCCCTAACCCTAACCATAACCCTAACCCTAACCCTTACCCGAAGCCTTACCCTAACCAATCCCCTAATCCTAACCCGTACGCTAACACTAACCTGTACCCTAACACGTACGCTCACCCTAAACCATTGTCGTACCCTAACCTGTCCCCTAAACCGTCCCCGTCCCCTAACCCTAACCCTAACCCTTACCCGAAGCCTTACCCTAACCCATCCCCTAATCCTAAACCGTACGCAAACACTAACCCGTAGCCTAACACGTACGCTCACCATAAACCGTTGTCGTACTATAACCTGTCCCCTAAACCGTCCCCGTCCCCTAACCCTAACCCTACCCCTAACCCTAACCCTAACCGTTACCCGAAGCCTTACACTAACCCGTCCCCTAATCCTAACCCATACAATAACACTAACCTGTACCCTAACACGTACGCTCACCCTAAACCGTTGTCATACACTAACCTGTCCCCTAAACTGTCCCCGTCCCCTAACCCTAAATCTAACCCTAACCCTAACCCTAAACCTTACCCGAAGCCTTACCCTAACCCGTCCCATAATCCTAACCCGTACGCTAACACTAAGCCGTACCCTAACACGTACGCTCACCCTAAACCGTTGTCGTACACTAACCTGTCCCCTAAACCGTCCCCGTCCCCTAACCCTAAACCTAAACCTAACCCTAACCCTAACCCTTACCCGAAGCCTTACCGTAAACCGTCCCCTAATCCTAACCCATACGATAACACTAACCCGTACCCTAATACGTACGCTCACTCTAAACCGTTGTCGTACCCTAACCTGTCCCCTAAACCGTCCCCGTCACCTAACCCTAACCCTAACCCTAACCCTAACCCTTACCCGAAGCCTTACCATAACCCGTCCCCTAATCCTAACCCGTATGCTAACACTAACCCGTACCCTAACATGTACGCTCACCCTAAACCATTGTCGTACACTCACCTGTCCCCTAAACCGTCCCCGTCCCCTAACCCTAACCCTAACCCTAACCCTAACCCTAACCCTTACCCAAAGCCTTACAGTAACCCATCTCCTAATCCTAACCCATACGATAACACTAACCCGTACCCTAACACGTACGCTCACCCTAAACCGTTGTCGTACACTAACCTTTCCCCTAAACCGTCCCCGTCCCCTAACCCTAACCCTAACCCTAGCCCTAACCCTTACCCGAAAACTTACCCTAACCCGTCCCCTAATCCTAACCCGTACGCTAACACTAAACCGTACCCTAACACGTACGCTCACCCTAAAGCTTTGTCGTACACTAACCTGTCCCCTAAACCGTCCCCATCCCCTAACCCTAAACCTAACCCTAACCCTTACCCAAAGCCTTACACTAACCCGTCCCCTAATCCTAAACCGTACGCTAACACTAACCCATAGCCTAACACGTACGCTCACCATAAACCGTTGTCGTACCCTAACCTGTCCCCTAAACCGTCCCCATCCCCTAACCCTAACCCTAACCCTAACCCTAACCCTGACCCGAAGCCTTACCCTAACCCGTCCCCTAATCCTAACCCGTACGCTAACACTAACCCGTACCCTAACACGTACGCTCACCCTAAACCTTTTTCGTACCCTAACCTGTCCCCTAAACTGTCCCCGTCCCCTAACCCTAACACTAACCCTAACCCTAACCCTTACCCGAAGCCTTACCTTAACCCGTCCCCTAATCCTAACCCGTACGCTAACACTAACGCGTACCCTAACACGGACGCACACCCTAAACCGTTGTCGTACCCTAACCTGTCCCTTAAACCGTCCCCGTCCCATAACCCTAATCCTAACCCTAACCCTAACCCTTACTCGAAGCCTTACCCTAACCCGTCCCCTAATCCTAACCCGTATGCTAACTCTAACCCATACCCTAACACGTACGCTCACCCTAGACCGTTGTCGTACCCTAACCTGTCCCCTAAACCGTCCCCGTTCCCTAACCCTAACCCTAACCCTAACCTTAACCCTAACCCTTATCCGAAGCCTTACCCTAACTCGTCCCCTAATCCTAACTCGTACGCTAACACTAACCCGTACCCTAACACGTACGCTCACCCTAAACAGTTGTCGTACTCTAACCTGTCCCCTAAACCGTCCCCGTCCCATAACCCTAACCCTAACCCTAACCCTAACCCTAAACTTTACCCGAAGCCTTACCCTAACCCGTCCCCTAATCCTAACCCTTACGATAACACTAAACCATACCCTAACACGTACGCTCACCCTAAACCGTTGTCATACACTGACCTGTCAACTAAACCGTCCCCGTCCCCTAACCCTAACCCTAACCCTAACCCTAACCCTAACCCTTACCCGAAGCCTTACCCTAACCCATCCCCTAATCCTAACCCGTATGCTAACACTAACCTGTACCCTAACACGTACGCTCACCCTAAACCGTTGTCGTACCCTAACCTGTCCCCTAAACCGTCCCCATCCCCTAACCCTAACCCTAACCCTTACCCGAAGCCTTACACTAACCCATCCCCTAATCCTAACGCGTACGCAAACACTAACCCGTAGCCTAACACGTACGCTCACCATAAACCGTTGTCGTACCATAACCTGTCCCCTAAACCGTCCCTGTCCCCTAACCCTACCCTAACCCTAACACTTACCCGAAGCCTTACCCTAACCCGTCCCCTAATCCTAACCCGTACGCTAACACTAACCCGTACTCTTACACGTACGCTCACCCTAAACCGTTGTCGAACCCTAACCAGTCCCCTAAACCGTCCCCGTCCCCTAACCCTAACCCTAAACCTAACCCTAACCCTTACCCGAAGCCTTACCCGAACCCGTCCCCTAATCCTAACCCGTACGCTAACACTAAACCGTATCCTAACACATACACACACCCTAAACCGTTGTTGTACACTAACCTGTCCCCTAAACCGTCCCCGTCTCCTAACCCTAACCCTAACCCTAACCCTAAACCTAACCCTTACCCGAAGCCTTACGCTAACACGTCCTCTAATCCTAACCCGTACGCTAACACTAACCCGTACCCTAACACGTACGCTCAAGTTAAACCGTTGTCGTACCCTAACCTGTCCCCTAAACCGTCCCCGTCCCCTAAACCTATCCCTAACCCTAACCCTAATCCTGACCTGAAGCCTTACCCTAACCCGTCCCCTAATCCTAACCCGTACGCTAACACTAACCCGTACCCTAACACGTACGCTCACCCTAAACCGTTGTCGTACACTAACCTGTCCCCTAAACCGTCACCGTCCCCTCACCCTATCCCTAACCCTAACCCTAACCCTAACCCGAACCCTTACCAGAAGCCTTACACTAAACCGTCCCCTAATCCTAAACCATACGCTAACACTAACCCATACCCTAACACGTACGCTCACCCTAAACCTTTGTCGTGCCCTAACCTGTCCCCTAAACCGTCCCCGTCCCCTAACCCTAACACTAACCCTAACCCTAACCCTTACCCGAAGCCTTACCCTAACCCGTCCCCAAATCCTAAACAGTACGCTAACACTAACCCGTACCCTAACACGTACGCTCACCCTAAACCATTGTCGTACCATAACCTGTCCCCTAAACCGTCCCCGTCCCCGTCCCCTAACCCTAACACTAACCCTAACCCTTACCCGAAGCCTTACCCTAACCCGCCCCTATTCCTAACCCGTACGCTAACACTAACCTGTACCCTAACACGTAGGCTCACCCTAAACTGTTGTCGTACCCTAACGTGTCCCCTAAACCGTCACCGTCCCCTAAACCTAACCCTAACCCTAACCCTAACCCTAACCCGAACCCTTACCCGAAGCCTTACCCTAACCCGTCCCATAATCCTAACCCGTACGCTAACACTAAACCGTACCCTAACACATACGCACACCCTAAAACGTAATCGTACACTAACCTGTCCCCTAAACCGTCCCCGTCTCCTAACCCTAACCCTAACCCTAACCCTAACCCTAACCCTTACCCGAAGCCTTACCCTAACACGTCCTCTAATCCTAACCCGTACGCTAACACTAACCCGTACCCTAACACGTACGCTCACCCTAAACCATTGTCGTACTCTAACCTGTCCCCTAAACCGTCCCTGTCCCCTAACCCTAACCCTAACCCTAAACCTAACCCTAAACCTTACCCAAAGCCTTACCCTAACCCGTCCCCTAATCCTAACCCTTATGATAACACTAAACCGTACCCTAACACGTACGCTCACCCTAAACCGTTGTCATACACTGACCTGTCCCCTAAACCGTCCCCGTCCCCGTCCCCTAACCCTAACCCTAACCCTAACCCTAACCCTTACCCGAAGCCTTACCCTAACCCGTCCCCTAATCCTAAACCGTACACAAACATTAACCCGTACCCTAACACGTACACTCACCCTAAACCGTTGTCGTACCCTAACCTGTCCCCTAAACCGACCCCGTCCCCTAACCCTAACCCTAACCCTAACCCTAACCCTTACCCGAAGCCTTACCCTAACCCATCCCCTAATCCTAACCCGTATGCTAACACTAAACCGTGCCCTAACACGTACGCTCACCATAAACCGTTGTCGTACCATAACCTGTCCCCTAAACGGTCCCCGTCCCCTAACCCTAACCCTAAACCTAACCCTAACCCTATCCCTTACCCGAAGCCTTACCCTAACCCGTCCCCTAATCCTAACCCGTACGCTAACACTAAACCGTACCCTAACACATACGCACAACCTAAACCGTAGTCATACACTAACCTGTCCCCTAAACCGTCCCCGTCTCCTAACCCTAACCCTAACCCTAAACCTAACACTAACCCTTACCCGAAGCCTTACCCTAACACGTCATCTAATCCTAAACCGTACGCTAACACTAACCCGTACCCTAACACGTATGCTCACCCTAAACCGTTGTCGTACTCTAACCTGTCCCCTAAAACGTCCCCGTCCCCTAACCCTAACCCTAACCCTAACCCTAACCCTTACCAGAAGCCTTACTCTAACCCGTCCCCTAATCCTAACCCGTACGCTAACACTAAACCGTACCTTAACACATACACACACCCTAAACCGTTGTTGTACACTAACCTGTCCCCTAAACCGTCCCCGTCTCCTAACCCTAACCATAACCCTAACCCTAACCCTTACCTGAAGCCTTACCCTAACACGTCCTCTAATCTTAACCCGTACGCTAACACTACCCCGTACCCTAACACGTACGCTCACCCTAAACCGTTGTCGTACCCTAACCTGTCCCCTGAACCGTCCCCATCCCCTAACCCTAACCCTAACCCTATCCCTAACCCTGACCCGAAGCCTTACCATAACCTGTCCCCTAAACCTAAACCGTACGCTAACACTAACCCGTACCCTAACACTTACGCTCACCCTAAACCGTTGTCGTACCCTAACCTGTCCCCTAAACCTTCACCGTACCCTCACCCGAACCCTAACCCTAACCCTAACCCTAACCCGAACCCTTACCCGAAGCCTTACCCTAAACCGTCCCCTAACCCTAACCCGTACGCTAACACTAACCCGTACCCTAACACGTATGCTCACCCTAAAACTTTGTCGTACCCTAACCTGTCCCCTAAACCGTCCCCGTCCCCTAACCCTAACAATAACCCTAACCCTAACACTTACCCGAAGCCTTACCATAACCCGTCCCCTAATCCTAACCCGTACGCTAACACTAACCCATACCCTAACACGTACGCTCACCATAAACCGTTGTCGTACCCTAACCTGTCCCTTAAACCGTCCCCGTCCCCTAACCCTAACCCTAACCCTAACCCTAACCCTAACCCTTACCCGAAGCCTTACACTAACGCGTCCCCTAATCCTAACCCGTATGCTAACTCTAACCCGTACCCTAACACGTACGCTCACCCTAAACCGTAGTCGTATCCTAACCTGTCCCCTAAACCGTCCCCGTACCCTAACCCTAACCCTAACCCTTAACTTAACCCTAACCCTTATCCGAAGCCTACCCTAAACCGTCCCCTAATCCTAACTCGTATGCTAACACTAACACGTACCCTAACACGTACGCTGACCCTAAACCGTTGTCGTACTCTAACCTGTACCCTAAACCGTCCCCGTCGCCTAACCCTAACCCTAACCCTAACACTTACCCGAAGCCTTACCCTAACCCGTCCCCTAATCCTAACCCTTACGATAACACTAACCCGTACCCTAACACGTACGCTCACCCTAAACCTTTTTCGTACCCTAACCTGTCCCCTAAACCGTCCCCGTCCCCTAACCCTAACCCTAACCCTAACCCTTACCCGAAGCCTTACCCTAACCCGTCCCCTAATCCTAACCCGTACGCTAACTCTACAACGTACCCTAACACATACGCACACCCTAAACCGTTGTTGTACACTAACCTGTCCCCTAAACCGTCTCCGTCCCCTAACCCTAAACCTAACCCTAACCCTAACCCGAACCCTTACCCGAAGCCTTACCCTAAACCGTCCCCTAATCCTAACCCTCATGCTAACTCTAACCCGTACCCTAACACGTACGCTCACCCTAAACCGTTATCATACACTAACGTTTCCCCTAAACCGTCCCCGTTCCCTAACCCTAACCCTAAACCTAACACTAACCCTAACCCTTATCCGAAGCCTTACCCTAACCCGTCCCCTAATCCTAACCCGTACGCTAACACTAACCCGTACCCTAACACGTACACTCACCCTAAACTGTTGTCGTACCCTAACCTGTCCCCTACACCGTCCCCGTCCCCTACCCCTAACCCTAACACTAACCCTAACCCTAACCCTTACCCGAAGCCTTACCCTAACCCGTCCCTTAATCCTAACCCATACGATAACACTAAACCGTACCCTAACACGTACGCTCACCCTAAACTGTTGTCGTACCCTAACCTGTCCCCTAAACCGTCCCCGTCCCCTAACCCTAACCCTAACCCTAAACCTTACCCAAAGCCTTACCCTAACCCGTCCCCTAATCCTAACCCGTACGCTAACACGAACCCGTACCCTAACACGTACGCTCACCCTAAACCGTTGTCGTACACTAACCTGTCCCCTAAACCGTCCCCGTCCCCGTCCCCTAACCCTAAACTTAACCCTAACCCTAACCCTTACCCGAAGCCTTACACTAACCCGTCCCCTAATCCTAACCCGTTGGCTAACACTAACCCGTACCCTAACACGTATGCTCACCTTAAACATTTGTCGTACCCTAACCTGTCCCCTAAACCGTCCCCGTCCCCTAAGCTAACCCTAACCCTAACCCTAACCCTAACACTTACCCGAAGCCTTACACTAACCCGTCCCCTAATCCTAACCCGTACACTAACACGAACCCGTACCCTAACACGTACGCTCACCCTAAACCGTTGTCGTACCCTAACCTGTCCCCTAAACCCTCCCCGTCCCCTAATCCTAACCCTAACCCTAACACTTACCCGAAGCCTTACACTAACCCGTCCCCTAATCCTAAACCGTACCCTAACATGTACGCTCACCCTAAACCGTTGTCGTACCCTAACCTGTCCCCTAAACCGTCCCCGTCCCCGTCCCCTAACCCTAACCCTAACCCTAACCCTTACCCGAAGCCTTACCGCAACCCGTCCCCTAATCCTAACTCGTACGCTAACACTAACACGTACCCTAACACGTACGCTCACCCTAAACCGTTTTCGTACCCTAACCTGTCCCCTAAACCATCCCCGTCCCCTAACCCTAAACCTAACCCTAACCCTAACCCTTACCCGAAGCCTTACCCTAACCCGTCCCCTAATCCTAACCCGTACGCTAACACTAAACCGTACCCTAACACGTACGCTCACCCTAAACCGTTGTCATACACTGACCTGTCCACTAAACCGTCCCCATCCCCGTCCCCTAACCCTAACCCTAACCCTAACCCTAACCCTTACCCGAAGCCTTACCCTAACCCGTCCCCTAATCCTAACCAGTCAGCTAACACTAACCCGTACCCTAACACGTACGCTCACCCTAAACCGTTGTCGTACCCTAACCTGTCCCCTAAACCATCCCCGTCCCCTAACCCTAACCCTAAACCCAACCCTAACCCTTTCCCGAAGCCTTACCCTAACCCATCCCCTAATCCTAACCCGTACGCTAACACTAACCCGTAGCCTAACACGTACGCTCATCATAAACCGTTGTCGTACCATAACCTGTCCCCTAATACGTCCCCGTCCCCTAACCCTAACCCTAACCATGACCCTAACCCTAACCCTTACCCGAAGCCTTACCCTAACCCGTCCCCTAATCCTAACCCGTACGCTAACCCTAAAACGTACCTTAACACATACGCACACCCTAAATCGTTGTCGTACACTAACCTGTCCCCTAAACCGTCCCCGTCTCCTAACCCTAACCCTAACCCTAACCCTAACCCTAACACTTACCCGAAGCCTTACCCTAACATGTCCTCTAATCCTAACCCGTACGCTAACACTAACCCGTACCCTAACACGTACGCTCACCCTAAACCGTTGTCGTACTCTAACCTGTCCCCTAAACCGACCCCGTCCCCTAACCCTAACCCTAAACCTAACCCTAACCCTTTCCCGAAGCCTTACCCTAACCCATCCCCTAATCCTAACCCGTACGCTAACCCTAACCCGTACCCTAACACGTACGCTCACTCTAAACCATTGTCGTACCCTAACCTGTACCCTAAACCATCCCCGTCCCCTATCCCTAACCCTAACCCTAGCCCTAACCCTTACCAGAAGCCTTACACTAACCCATCCCCTAATCCTAACCCGTACGCTAACCCTAACACATACCCTAACACGTACGCTCACCCTAAACCGTTGTCGTACTCTAACCTGTCCCCAAAACCGTCCCCGTCCCCTAACACTAACCCTAACCCTAACCCTAACACTTACCCGAAGCCTTACCCTAACCCGTCCCCTAATCCTAACCCGTACGCTAACACTAACCCGTACCCTAACAGGAACGCTCACCCTAAACCATTGTCGTACCCTAACCTGTCCCCTAAACCGAGAACGTCCCCGAACCCTAGCCCTAACCCTAACCCGAACACTTACCCGAAGCCTTACCCTAATCCGTCCCCTAATCCTAACCCGTACGCTAACACTAACCCGTACCCTAACATGTACGCTCACCCTAAACCGTTGTCGTACCCTAACCTGTCCCCTAAACCATCCCAGTCCCCTAACCCTAACCCTAACCCTAACCCTAACCATTACCCGAAGCCTTACCCTAACCCATCCCCAAATAATAACCCGTACGCTAACATTAACACGTACCCTAACACGTACGCTCACCCTAAAACGTTGTCGTACCATAACCTGTCCCCTAAACCGTCCCCGTCCCCTAACCCTAAACCTAACCCTAACCCTTACCCGAAACTTTACCCTAACCCGTCCACTAAGCCTAACCCCTACGCTAACACTAACCCGTACCCTAACACGTATGCTCACCCTAAACCATTGTCGTACCCTAACCTGTACCCTAAACCATCCCCGTACCCTATCCCTAACCCTAACCCTAACCCTAACACTAACCCTTACCCGAAGCCTTACTCTAACCCGTCCCATAAGCCTAACCCGTACGCTAACACTAACCCATACCCTAACACGTACGCTCACCCTAAACAGTTGTCGTACACGAACCTGTCCCCTAAACCATCCCCGTCCCCTAACCCTAACCCTAACCCTAACCCTAACCCTTACCCGAAGCCTTAACCTAACCCGTCCCCTAATCCTAACCCGGACGCTAACACTAACCCATAGCCTAACACGTACGCTCACCCTAAACTGTTGTCGTACTCTAACCTGTCCCCTAAACCATCCCCGTCCCCGTCCCCTAACCCTACCCTAACCCGAACCCTTACCCGAAGCCTTACCCTAACCTGTCCCCTAAACCTAACCCGTACGCTAACACTAACCCGTACCATAACACGGACGCTCACCCTAAACCGTTGTCGTACCCTAACCTGTCCCCTAAACCGTCCCCGTCCCCTAACCGTAATCAAAACACTAACCCTAACCCTTACCCGAAGCCTTACACTAAACCATCCCCTAATCCTAACCCGTACGCTAACCTTAACCCGTACCCTAACCCCTACGCTCACCCTCAACCATTGTCGTACCCTAACCTGTACCCTAAACCATCCCCGCCCCTATCCCTAACCCTAACCCTAACCCTAACACTTACCCGAAGCCTTACCCTAACCCGTCTCCTAATCCTAACCGGTACGCTAACACTAACACGTACCCTAACACGTACGCTCACCCTAAAATGTTGTCGTACCATAACCTGTCCCCTAAACCGTCCCCGTCACCTAACCCTAACCCTAACCCTAACCCTAACCCTTACCTGAAGCCTTACCCTAACCCGTCCCATAAGCCTAACCCGTACGGTAATACTAACCCATACCGTAACACGTACGCTCACCCTAAACCGTTATCGTACACTAACCTGTCCCCTAAACAAACCCGTCCCCTAATCCTAACCCTAACCCTAACCCTAACCCTTACCCGAAGCCTTACTCTAACCCGTCCCCTAATCCTAACCCGTACGCTAACCATAAACAGAACCCTAACACGTACGCTCACCCTAAACCGTTGTCGTACCCTAAACTGTCCCCAAAACCGTCCCCGTCCCCTAACCCTAACCCTAACCCTAATCCTTACCTGAAGCCTTACGCTAACTCGTCCCGTAATACTAACACGAACCCTAACACTAACTCGTACCCTAACACGTACGCTCACCCTAAACCGTTGTCGTACCCTAACCTGTCCCCTAAACCGTCCCCGTCCCCTAACCCTAAACCTAAACCTAACCCTTACCCAAAGCCTTACCCTAACCCGTCCCCTAATCCTAACACGTACGCTAACACTAACACGTAGCCTAACACGTACGCTCACCATAAACCGTTGTCGTACTCTAACCTGTCCCCTAAACCGTCCCCGTCCCCTAACACTAACCCTAACCCTAACCCTAACCCTTACCCGAAGCCTTACCCTAACCCGTCCCCTAATCCTAACCGGTACGCTAACACTAACACGTACCCTAACACGTACGCTCACCCTAAAACGTTGTCGTACCATAACCTGTCCCCTAAACCGTCCCCGTCCCCTAACCCTAACCCTAACCCTAACCCTTACCTGAAGCCTTACCCTAACCCGTCCCATAAGCCTAACTAGTACGCTAACACTAACCCATATCCTAACACGTACGCTCACCCTGAACCGTTGTCGTACCCTAACCTGTCCCCTAAACCGTCCCCGTCCCCTAACCCTAAACCTAAACCTAAACCTTACCCGAAGCCTTACCCTAACCCGTCCCCTAATCCTAACACGTACGCTAACACTAACCCGCAGCCTAACACGTACGCTCACCATAAACCGTTGTCGTACTCTTACCTGTCCCCTAAACCGTCCCCGTCCCCTAACACTAACCCTAACCCTAACCCTAACCCGAACCCTTACCCGAAGCCTTACCCTAACACGTCCCCTAATCCTAACCCGTACCCTAACACTAAACCATACCCTAACACGTACGCTCACCCTAAACCATTGTCGTACCTAACCTGTCCCCTAAACCGTCCCCATCCCCTAACCCTAACCCTAACCCTAAAACTAACACTTACCCGAAACCTTATCCTAACCCGTCCCCTAATCCTAACCCATACGCTAACAGTCACCCGTACCCTAACACGTACGCTCACCCTAAACCGTTGTCGTACCCTAACCTGTCCCCTAAACCGTCACCTCCCCTAAGCCTAACCCTAACCCTAAACCTAACCCGAACCCTTACCCGAAGCCTTACCCTAACCAGTCCCCTAATCCTTACCCGAACGCTAACACTAATCCATACCCTAACATGTACGCTCACCCAAAACCGTTGTCGTGCCCTAACCTGTCCCCTAAACCTTCCCCGTCCCCTAACCCTAACCCTAACCCTAAACCTAACCCTAACCCTTACCCGAAGCATTACCCTAACCAGTCCCCTAATCCTACCCTGTATGCTAACTCTAACCCGTACCCTAACACGTACGCTTACGCGAAACCGATGTCGTACCCTAACCTGTACCCTAAACCGTCCACGTTCCCTAACCCTAACCGTAACCCTAACCCTAACCCTAACCCTTACACGAAGACTTACCCTAACCCGTCCCCTAATCCTAAACCGTACGCTAACACTAACCCGTTCACTAACACGTACGCTCACCCTAAACCGTTGTCGTACCCTAACCTGTCCCCTAAACCGTCCCCGTCCCCTAACCCTAACCCTAACCCTAACCCTAATCTTACCTGAAGACTTACCCTAACCCGTCCCGTAATCCTAACCCGTACGCTAACACTAACCCGTACACTAACACGTACGCTCACCCTAAACCATTGTCGTACCCTAACCTGTCCCCTAAACCATCCCCGTCCCCGTCCCCTAACCCTAACCCTAACCCTAACGCTAACCCTTACCCGAAGCCTTACCGTAAATCGTCCCCTAATCCTAACCCGTACGCTAACAATAACCCGTAACCTAACACGTACGCTCACCCTAAACCGTTGTCGTACCCTAATCTGTCCCCTAAACCGTCCCCGTCCCCTAACCCTAACCCTAACCCTAACCCTAACCCTAACCCTAACCCTAACCCTTACCCGAAGCCTTACCCTAACCCGTCCCGTAATCCTAACCCGTACGCTAACACTAACCGGTACCCTAACACGTACACTCACCTTAAACAGTTGTCGTACACTAACCTGTCCCCTATACCGTCGCCGTCCCCTAACCCTAACCCTAACCCTAAACATAACCCTAACGCTTACCTGAAGCCGTACCCTAACCCGTCCCTGAAACCTAACCCGTACGCTAACACTAACCCGTACCCTAACACGTACGCTCACCCTAAACCGTTGCCGTACACTAACCTGTCCCCTAAACCATCCCCGTCCCCTAACCCTAAACCTAATCCTAACCCTAACCCTAAACCTTACCCGAAGCCTTACCCTAAACCGTCCCCTAAACCTAACCCATACGCTAACACTAACCTATACCCTAACACGTACGCTCACACTAAACCGTTCTCGTACCCGAACCTGTCCCCTAAACCGTCCCCGTCCCCTAACCCTAACGCTAACCCTTACCCTATCCCTTACCCGAAGCCTTACCCTAACCCGTCCCCTAATACTAACCCGTATGCTAACTCTAACCCATACCCTAACACGTACACTCATCCTAAACAGTTGTCGTACCCTAACCTGTCCCCTAAACCGTCCCCGTCCCCTAACCCTATCCCTAACCCTAACCCTAAACCTTACCCAAAGCCTTACCCTAACCCGTCCCCTAATCCTAACTCGTACGCTAACAATAACCCGTACCCTATCACGTACGCTCACCCTAAACCGTTGTCGTACACTAACCTGTCCCCTAAACCGTCCCCGTCCCCGTCCCCTAACCCTAAACCTAACCCTAACAGTAACCCTTACCCGAAGCCGTACCCTAACCCGTCCCCTAATCCTAACCCGTAGGCTAACACTAACCTGTACCCTAACACGTATGCTCACCCTAAACCGTTGTCGTACCCTAACCTGTCCCCTAAACCGTCCCCATCCCCTAACCCTAACCATAAACCTAACCCTTACCCGAAGCCTTACCCTAACCCATCCCCTAATCCTAACCCGTACGCTAACACTAAACCGTACCCTAACACGTACGCTCACCCTAAACCCTTGTCGTACCCTAACCTGTCCTCTAAACCTTCCCCGTCCCCTAACCCTAAACCTAACCCTAACCCTAACCCTAACCCTTACCCGAAGCCTTACCATAACCCGTCCCCTAATCCTAACCCTTACACTAACACTAAACCGTACCCTAACATATACGCTCACCCCAAACCGTTGTCATACACTAACCTGTCCCCTAAACCTTCCCCGTCTCCTAACCCTAACCCTAACCCTAACCCTAAACCTTACCCGAAACCTTACCCTAACCCGTCCTCTAAGCCTAACCCCTACGCTAACACTAACCCGTACCCTAACACGTATGCTCACCCTAAACCATTGTCGTACCCTAACCTGTACCCTAAACCATCCCCGTCCCCTATCCCTTACCCTAACCCTAACCCTAACCGTAACCCTAACCCTTACCCGAAGCCCTACCCTAACCCGTCCCATAAGCCTAACCCGTACGCTAACACTAACCCATACCCTAACACGTACGCTCACCCTAAACAGTTGTCGTACACTAACCTGTCCCCTAAACTGTCCCCGTCCCCTAACCCTAACCCTAACCCTAACCCTAACCCTAACCCTTACCCGAAGCCTTAACCTAACCCGTCCCCTAATCCTAACCCGGACGCTAACACTAACCCGTAGCCTAACACGTATGCCCACCCTAAACTGTTGTCGTACTCTAACCTGTCCCCTAAACCGTCCCCGTCCCCGTCCCCTAACCCTAACCCTAACCCGAACCCTTACCCGAAGCCTTACTCTAACCCGTCCCCTAATCCTAACCCGTATGCTAACACTAACCCGTACCCTAACACGGACGCTCACCCTAAACCGTTGTCGTACCCTAACCTGTCCCCTAAACTGTCCCCGTCCCCTAACCCTAACCCTAACCCTAACCCTAACCCTTACCCGAAGCCTTACACTAAACCATCCCCTAATCCTAACCCGTACGCTAACCCTAACCCGTACCCTAACACGTACGCTCACCCTCAACTATTGTCGTACCCTAACCTGTACCCTAAACCATCCCCGCCCCATTCCCTAACCCTAACCCTAACCCTAACACTTACCCGAAGCCTTACCCTAACCCGTCCCCTAATCCTAACCGGTACGCTAACACTAACACGTACCCTAACATGTACGCTCACCCTAAAACGTTGTCGTACCATAACCTGTCCCCTAAACCGTCCCCGTCCCCTAACGCTAAACCTAAACCTAACCCTTACCCTAACCCTTACCCGAAGCCTTACCCTAACACGTCCCATAATCCTAACCCGTACCCTAACACTAAACTGTACCCTAACACTTACGCTCACCCTAAACCATTGTCGTACCCTAACCTTTCCCCTAAACCGTCCCCGTCCCCTAACCCTAACCCTAACCCTAACACTAACCCTTACCCGAAACCTTATCCTAACCCGTCCCCTAATCCTAACCGGTACGCTAACAGTCACCCGTACCCTAACACGTACGCTCACCCTAAACCGTTGTCGTACCCTAACCTGTCCCCTAAACCGTTCCCGTTCCCTAACCCTAACCCTAACCCTAACCCTAACCCTAACCCTTACCCGAAGCCTTACCCTAACCCGTCCCCTAATCCTTACCCGAACGCTAACACTAATCCATACCCTAACATGATTGCTCACCCAAAACAGTTGTCGTGCCCTAACCTGTCCCCTAAACCTTCCCCGTTCCCTAACCCTAACCCTAACCCTAAACCTAACCCTAACCGTTACCCGAAGCATTACCCTAACCCGTCCCCTAATCCTACCCTGTATGCTAACTCTAACCCGTACCCTAACATGTACGCTCACGCGAAATCGATGTCGTACCCTAACCTGTACCCTAAACCGTCCACGTTCCATAACCCTAACCGTAACCCTAACCCTAACCCTAACCCTTACACGAAGACTTACCCTAACCCGTCCCCTAATCCTAAACCGTACGCTAACACTAACCCGTACACTAACACGTACGCTCACCCTAAACCGTTGTCGTACCCTAACCTGTCCCCTAAACCGTCCCCGTCCCCTAACCCTAACCCTAACCCTAACCCTTACCCGAAGCCTTACCCTAACCCGTCCCCTAATACTAACACGTATGCTAACACTATCTCGTACCCTAACACGTACGCTCACCCTAAACCGTTGTCGTACCCTAACCTGTCCCCTAAACCGTCCCCGTCCCCGTCCCCTAACCTTAACCCTAACCCTTACCCTAAGCCTTACCCTAACCCCTCCCCTAACACTAACCCGTATGCTAACACTAACCGGTAGCCTAACACGTACGCTCACCATAAACCTTTGTCGTACCCTAACATGTCCCCTAAACCTTCCCCATCCCCTAACACTAACCCTAACCCTAACCCTAACCGTAACCCTTACCCGAAGCCTTACCCTAACCCGTCCCCTAATCCTAAGCCGTATGCTAACACTAAACCGTACCCTAACACGTACGCTAACCCTAAACCGTTGTCGTACCCTAACCTGTCCCGTAAACCCTCCCCTTACCCTAAACCTAACCCTAAACCTAACCCTAACCCTAACCCGAACCCTTACCCGAAGCCTTACCCTAACCCGTCCCCTAATCCTTACCCGAATGCTAACACTAATCCATAACCTAACACGTACGCTCACCCAAAACCGTTGTCATGCCCTAACCTGTCCCCTAAACCGTCCACGTCCCCTAACCCTAACCCTAACCCTAAACCTAACCCTTACCCAAAACATTACACTAACTCGTCCCCTATTCCTAACCCGTATGCTAACTCTAAACCATACCCTAACACGTACGCTCAACCTAAACCGTTGTCGTACCCTAACCTGTCCCGTAAACCGTCCCCATTCCCTAACTCTAACCCTAACCCTAACCCTAACCCTAACCCTTACCCGAAGCCTTACAGTAACCCGTCCCCTAATCCTAACCCGTACGCTAAAACTAACCCTTACACTAACACGTACGCTCACCCTAAACCGTTGTCGTACCCTAACCTGTCCCCTCAACCGTCCCCGTCCCCGTCCCCTAACCCTAACCCTAAACCTAACCCTTACCCGAAGCCTTAACCTAACCCGTCCCCTAATCCTAACCCATACGATAACACTAACCCGTACCCTAACATGTACGCTCACCCTAAACCGTTGTCGTACCCTAAACTGTCCCCTAAACCGTACACGTCCCCTAACCCTAACCCTAACCCTAACCCTAACCCTAAACCTTACCCGAAGCCTTACCCTAACCCGTCCCCTAATCCTAACCCGTACGCTAACAATAAACCGTACCCTAACACGTACGCTCACCCTAAACCGTTGTCGTGCACTAACCTGTCCCCTAAACCGTCCCCGTCCCCGTCCCCTAACCCTAAACCTAACCCTAACCCTAATCCTTACCCGAAGCCTTACCCTAACCCGTCCCCTAATCCTAACCCGTAGGCTAACACTAACCCGTACCCTAACACGTATGCTGACCCTAAAACTTTGTCGTACCCTAACCTGTCCCCTAAACCGTCCCCGTACCCGTCCCCTAACCCTAACCCTAACCCTAACCCTAACTCTTACCCGAAGCCGTACCCTAACCCGTGCCCTAATCCTAACCCGTACGCTAACACTAACCCATAGCCTAACACGTACGCTCACCCTAAACCGTTGTCGTACCCTAACCTGTCCCCTAAACCATCCCCGTCACCTAAACCTAACCCTAAACCTAAACCTTACCCGAAGCCTTACCCTAACCCATCCCCTAATCCTAACCCATACGCTAACACTAAAACGTACCCTAACACGTACGCTCACCCTAAACCGTTGTCGTACCCTAACCTGTCCCCTAAACCTTCCCCGTCCCCTAACCCTAACCCTAACCCTAACCCTAAACCTAACCCTTACCCGAAGCCTTACCTTAACCCGTCCCCTAATCCTAACCCGTACACTAACACTAAACCGTACCCTAACATACATGCTCACCCTAAACCGTTGTCGTACACTAACCTGTCCCCTAAACCTTCCCCGTCTCCTAAACCTAACCCTAACCCTAAACCTTTCCCGAATCCTTACCCTAACCCGTTCTCTAATCCTAACCCGTACGCTAACACTAACCCGTACCCTAACACGTACGCTCACCCTAAACCATTGTCGAACACTAACCTGTACCCTAAACCATCCCCGTCCCCTATCCCTCACCCTAACCCTAACCCTAACCCTAACCCTTATCTGAAGCCTTACCCTAACCCGTACCATAAGCCTAACCCCTACGCTAACACTAACCCATACCCTAACACGTACGCTCACCCTAAACAGTTGTCGTATTCTAACCTGTCCCCTAAACCGTCCCCTAACCCTAACCCTAACCCTAACCCTAACCCTAACCCTTACCCGAAGCCTTACACTAACCCGTCCCCTAATCCTAACCCGTACGCTAACACTAACCCGTAGCCTTACACGTACGCTCACCCTAAACTGTTGTCGTACTCTAACCTGTCCCCTAAACCGTACCCGTCCCCGTCCCATAACCCTAACCCTAACCCGAACCCTTACCCGAAGCCTTACCCTAACCCGTCCCCTAATCCTAACCCGTACGCCAACACTAACCCGTACCCTAACACGTACGCTCACCCTAAACAGTTGTCATACACTAACCTGTCCCCTAAACTGTCCCTGTACCCGTCCCCGTCCCCTAACCCTAACCCTAACCCGAACCCTTACCCGAAGCCTTACCCTAACCCGTCCCGTAATCCTAAACCGTACCCTAACACTAACCCATACCCTAACACGTACGCTCACCCTAAACCGTTGTCGTACCCTAACCTGTCCCCTAAACCGTCCCCGTCCCCTAACCCTAACCCTAACCCTAATCCTAACCCTTACCCTAAGCCTTACCCTAACCCGTCCCCTACTCCTAACCCGTACGCTAACATTAAACCGTAGCCTAACACGTACGCTCACCCTAAACCGTTGTCGTACCCTAACCTGTCCCCTAAACCGTCCCGGTCCCCTAACCCTAACCCTAACCGTAATCCTTACCTGAAGCCATACGCTAACTCGTCCCGTAATACTAACACATACGCTAACACTAACTCGTACCCTAACACGTACGCTCACCCTAAAACGTTCTCGTACGCTAACCTGTCCCCTAAACCGTCCCCGTCCCCTAACCCTAACCCTAACCCTAACCCTTACCCGAAGCCTTACCCTAACCCGTCCCCTAATCCTAACCCGTACGCTAACACTAACCCGTAGCCTAACACGTACGCTCACCATAAACAGTTGTCGTACCCTAACATGTCCCCTAAACCGTCCCCGTCCCCTAACCCTAACCCTAACCCTAACCCTAACCTTAACGCTTACCCGAAGCCTTACACTAACCCGTCCCCTAATCCTAACCCGTACGCTAACACTAAACCTTACCCTAAAACGTACGCTCACCCTAAACAGTTGTCGTACCCTAACCTGTCCCTTAAACCGTCCCCGTCCCCGTCCCCTAACCCTAACCCTAACCCTAACCCGAACCCTTACCCGAAGCCTTACCCTAACCCGTCCCCTAATCCTTACCCGAACGCTAACACTAATCCATACCCTAACACGTACGCTCACCCAAAACCGTTGTCGTGCCCTATCCTGTCCCCTAAAACGTCCCCGTCCCCTAATCCTAACCCTAACCCTAACCCTAACCCTAACCCTTACCCAAAACATTACACTAACCCGTCCCCCAATCCTAACCCGTATGCTAACTCTAACCCATACCCTAACACGTACGCTCACCCTAAACCGTTCTCGTACCCGAACCTGTCCCCTAAACCGTCCCCTTTCCCTAACCCTAACCCTAACCCTAAACCTAACCCTAACCCTTACCCGAAGCCTTTCACTAACCCGTCCCCTAATCCTAACCCGTACGCTAAAACTAACCCGTACACTAACACGTACGCTCACCGTAAACCGTTGTCGTACCCTAACCTGTCCCCTAAACCGTCTCCGTCCCCTAACCCTAACCCTAACCTTAAACCTAACCCTTACCCGAAGCCTTACCCTAACCCGTCCCCTAATCCTAAACCATATGATAACACTAACACGTACCCTAACACGTACGCTCACCATAAACCGTTGTCGTACCCTAAACTGTCCCCTAAACCATACCCGTCCCCTAACCCTAACCCTAACCCTAACCCTAGCCCTTACCCGAAGCCTTACCATAACCCGTCCCCTAATCCTAACCCGTACGCTAACAATAAACCGTACCCTAACACGTATGCTCACCCTAAAACTTTTTCGTACCCTAACCTGTCCCCTAAACCGTCCCCGTCCCCTAACCCTAACCCTAACCCTAACCCTAACCCTAACCCTTACCCGAAGCCGTACCCTAACCCGTGCTCTAATCCTAACCCCTACGCTAACACTAAACCATACCCTAACACGTACGCTCACACTAAACCGTTGTCGTACCCTAACCTGTCCCCTAAACCTTCCCCGTCCCCTAACCCTAACCCTAACCCTAACCCTAAACCTAACCCTTAACAGAAGCCTTACCGTAACCCGTCCCCTAATCCTAACCCGTACACTAACACTAAACCGTACCCTAACATATACGCTCACCCTAAACCGTTGTCGTACACTAACCTGTCCCCTAAACCTTCCCCGTCTCCTAAACCTAACCCTAACCCTAAACCTTACCCGAATCCTTACCCTAACCCGTTCTCTAATCCTAACACGTACGCTAACACTAACCCGTACCCTAACACGTACGCTCACCCTAAACCATTGTCGTACCCTAACCTGTACCCTAAACCATCCCCGTCCCCTATCCCTAACCCTAACCCTAACCCTAACCCTTACCTATAGCCTTACCGTAACCCGTCCCTTAAGCCTAATCCGTACGCTAACACTAACCCATACCCTAACACGTACGCTCACCCTAAACAGTTGTCGTATTCTAACCTGTTCCCTAAACCGTCCCCTAACCCTAATCCTAACCCTAACCCTAACCCTATCCCTTACCCGAAGCCTTACCCTAACCCGTCCCATAAGCCTAACCCGTACGCTAACACTAACCCATACCCTAACACGTACGCTCACCCTAAACCGTTATCGTACACTAACCTGTCCCCTAAACCGTCCCCGTCTCCTAACCCTAACCCTAACCCTAACCCTAACCCTTACCCGAAGCCTTACCCTAACCCGTCCCCTAATCCTAACCCGTACACTAACCATAACCAGTACCCTAACACGTACGCTCACGCTAAACCGTTGTCGTACCCTAACCTGTCCCCTAAACCGTCCCTAACCCTAACCCTAACCCTAATCCTAACCCTTACCCGAAGCCTTACCCTAACCCGTCCCCTACTCCTAACCCGTACGCTAACATTAACCCGTAGCCTAACACGTACGCTCACCCTAAACCGTTGTCGTACCCTAACCTGTCCCCTAAACCGTCCCCGTCCACTAACCCTAACCCTAACCATAATCCTTACCTGAAGCCTTACGCTAACTCGTCCCGTAATACTAACACATACGCTAACACTAACTCGTACCCTAACACGTACGCTCACCCTAAACCATTCTCGTACGCTAACCTGTCCCCTAAACCGTCCCCGTCCCCTAACCCTAAACCTCAACCTAACCCTTACCCGAAGCCTTACCCTAACCCGTCCCCTAATCCTAACACGTACGCTAACAGTAACCCGTAGCCTAACACGTACGCTCACCCTAAACCGTTGTCGTACCCTAACCTGCCCCTAAACCGTCACCGTCCCCTAACCTTAACCCTAAACCTAACCCTAACCCGAACCCTTACCCGAAGCCTTACACTAACCCGTCCCCTAATCCTTACCCGAACGCTAACACTAATCCATACCCTAACACGTACGCTCACCCAAAACCGTTGTCGTGCCCTAAACTGTCCCCTAAACCATCCCCGTCCCCTAACCCTAACCCTAACCCTAAACCTAACCCTTACCCGAAGCATTACCCTAACCCGTCCCCTAATCCTAACCCGTATGCTAACTCTAACCCGTACCCTAACACGTACGCACACGCTAAACCGATGTCGTACCCTAACCTGTCCCCTAAACCGTCCCCGTTCCCTAACACTAACCCTAACCCTAACCCTAACCCTTACCCAAAGCCTTACCCTAACCCGTCCCCTAATCCTAAACCGTACGCTAACACTAACCCGTACACTAACACGTACGCTCACCCTAAACCGTTGTCGTACCCTAACCTGTCCCCTAAACCGTCCCCGTCCCCTAAACCTAACCCTAACCCTAACCCTTACCCGAAGCCTTACACTAACCTGTCCCCTAATACTAACACGTATGCTTACACTATCTCGTACCCTAACACGTACGCTCACCCTAAACCGTTGTCGTACCCTAACCTGTCCCCTAAACCGTGCCCGTCCCCTAACCCTAACCCTAACCCTAAACCTTACCCTAAGCCTTAACCTAACCCGTCCCCTAAACCTAACCCGTACGCTAACACTAACCCGTAGCCTAACACGTACGCTCACCATAAACCGTTGTCGTACCCTAACATGTCCCCTAAACCGTCCCCATCCCGTAACCCTAACCCTAACCCTAACCCTAAACTTAACGCTTACCCGAAGCGTTACGCTAACCCGTTCCCTAATCCTAACCCGTACGCTAACACTAAAACGTACCCTAACACGTACGCTCACCCTAAACCGTTGTCGTACCCTAACCTGTCCCCTAAACGTTCCCCGTCCCCTAACCCTAACCCTAACCCTAACCCGAACCCTTACCCGAAGCCTTACTCTAACCCGTCCCCTAATCCTTACCCGAACGTTAACACTAATCCATACACTAACACGTACGCTCATCCAAAACCGTTGTCGTGCCCTAACCTGTCCCCTAAACCGTCCCCGTCCCCTAACCCTAACCCTAACCCTAACCCTAACCCTTACCCGAAGCATTACACTAACCCGTCCCCTAATCCTAACACGTATGCTAACTCTAACCCATACCCTAACACGTACGCTCACCCTAAACCGTTGTCGTACACTAACCTGTCCCCTAAACCGTCCCCGTACCCTAACCCTAACCCTAACCCTAACCCTAACCCTAACCCTTACCCGAAGCCTTACACTAACCCGTCCCCTAATCCTAACCCGCACGCTAAAACTAACCCGTACACTAACACGTACGCTCACCCTAAACCGTTGTCGTACCCTAACCTGTCCCCTAAACCGTACCCGTCCCCTAACCCTAACACTAACCCTAACCCTAAACCTAAACCTTACCCGAAGCCTTACCCTAACCCGTCCCCTAATCCGAACCCGTACGCTAACACTAACCCGTACCCTAACACGTACGCTCACCCTAAACCGTTGTCGTACACTAACCTGTCCTCTAAACCGTCCCCGTCCCCGTCCCCTACCCCTAACCCTAACCCTAACCCTAACCCTTACCCGAAGCCTTACTCTAACCCGTCCCCTAATCCTAACCCGTAGGCTAACACTAACACATACCCTAACACGTATGCTCACCCTAAAACCGTTGTCGTACCCTAACCTGTCCCCTAAACCGTTCCCGTCCCCTAACCCTAACCCTAACCCTAACCCTAACCCTTACCCGAAGCCTTACCCTAACCCGTCCCCTAATCCTAACCCGTACGCTAACACTAACCTGTACTCTAACACGTACGCTCACCCGAAACCGTTGTCGTACCCTAACCTGTCCCCTAAACCGTCCCCGTCCCCTAACCCTAACCCTAACCCTAACACTTACCCGAAGCCTTACCTTAACCCGTCCCCTAATCCTAACCCGTACGCTAACACTACCCCGTACCCTAACACGTACGCTCACCCTAAACCGTTGTCGTACCCTAACCTGTCCCCTAAACCTTCCCCGTCCCCTAACACTAACCCTAACCTTAACCCTAACCCTAACCCTTACCCGAAGCCTTACCGTAACCCGTCCCCTAATCCTAAACCGTACACTAACAATAACCTGTCCCCTAACACGTACGCTCACCGTAAACCGTTGTCGTATCCTAACCTGTCCCCTAAACCGTCCCCGTCCCCTAACACTAACCCTAACCCTAACCCTAACCCTAACCCTTACCCGAAGCCTTACCCTAACCCGTCCCGTAATCCTAACCCGTACGCTAACACTAACCCCTACCCTAACACGTACACTCACCCTAAACAGTTGTCGTACCCTCACCTGTCCCCTAAACCGTCGCCGTCCCCTAACCCTAACCCTAACCCTAACCGTAACCCTAACCCTTACCTGAAGCCTTAACCTAACCCGTCACTTAATCCTAACCCATACGCTAACACAAACCCGTTCCCTAACACGTACGCTCACCACAACCGTTGTCGTACCCTAACCTGTCCCCTAAACCGTACCCTTCCCCTAACCCTAACCCTAACCCTAAACCATAACCTTACCCGAAGCCTTACCCTAACCCGTCCCCTAATACGAACCTGTACGCTAACACTAACCCATACCCTACAACGTACGCTCACCCTAAACCGTTGTCGTACACTAACCTGTCCTCTAAACCGTGCCCGTCCCCGTCCCTTAACCCTAACCCTAACCCTAACCCTAACCCTTACCCGAAGCCTTACCCTAACCCGTCCCCTAATCCTAAACTGTAGGCTAACACTAACCCATACCCTAACACTTATGCTCACCCTAAACCGTTGTCGTACCCTAACCTGTCCCCTAAACCGTCCCCGTCCCCTAACCCTAACCCTAAACCTAACCCTTACCCGAAGGCTTACCCTAACCCGTCCCATAATCCTAACCCGTACGCTAACACTAACCTGTACTCTAACACGTATGCTCACCCTAAACATTTGTCGTACCCTAACCTGTCCCCTAAACCGTCCCCGTCCCCTAACCCTAACACTAACCCTAACCCTAACCCTTAACCAAAGCCTTACCCTAACACGTCCCCTAATCCTAAACCATACGCTAACACTAAAACCGTACCCTAACACGTACGCTCACCCTAAACTGTTGACGTACCCTAACCTCTCCCCTAAACCGTCCCCATTCCCTAACCCTAACCCTAACCCTAACCCTAACCCTAACACTTACCAAAAGCCTTACCCTAACCCGTCCCCTAATCCTAACCCGTATGCTAACTCTAACGGGTACCCTAACACGTACGCTCATCCTAAACAGTTGTCGTACACTAACCTGTCCCCTAAAGCGTCCCCGTCCCCTAACCTTAACCCTAACCCTAACCCTAACCCTAAACCTTACCCGAAGCCTTACCCTAACCTGTCCCCTAATCCTAAACCGTACACTAACAATAACCGTACCCT